>NW_027274139.1:0-77500 GCF_030028105.1 Mobula birostris
TATCATGTCTCCTCTCATCCTCCTTCTCTCCAAAGAGTAAAGCCCTAGCTCCCTTAATCTCTGATCATAATGCATACTTTCTAAACCAGGCAGCATCCTGGTAAATCTCCTCTGTACCCTTTCCAATGCTTCCACATCCTTCCTATAGTGAGGCGACCAGAACTGGACACAATACTCCAAGTGTGGCCTAACCAGAGTTTTATAGAGCTGCATCATTACATCGCGACTCTTAAACTATCCCTCGACTTATGAAAGCTAACACCCCATAAGCTTTCTTAACTACCCTATCCACCTGTGAGGCAACTTTCAGGGATCTGTGGACATGTACCCCCAGATCCCTCTGCTCCTCCACACTACCAAGTATCCTGCCATTTACTTTGTACTCTGCCTTGGAGTTTGTCCTTCCAAAGTGTACCACCTCACACTTCTCCGGATTGAACTCCATCTGCCACTTCTCAGCCCACTTCTGCAACCTATCAATGTCTCTCTGCAATCTTTGACAATCCTCTACACTATCTACAACACCACCAACCTTTGTGTCATCTGCAAACTTGCCAACCCACCCCTCTACCCCCACATCCAGGTCATTAATAAAAATCATGAAAAGTAGAGGTCCCAGAACAGATCCTTGTGGGACACCACTAGTCACAATCCTCCAATCTGAATGTACTCCCTCCACCACCACCCTCTGCCTTCTGCAGGCAAGCCAATTCTGAATCCACCTGGCCAACCTTCCCTGGATCCCATGCCTTCTAACTTTCTGAATAAGCCTACCGTGTGGAACCTTGTCAAATGCCTTACTAAAATCCATATAGATCACATCCACTGCACTACCCTCATCTATATGACTGGTCACCTCCTCCTGCTTGTTAGACACGATCTGCCCTTCACAAAGCCATGCTGACTGTCCCTGATCAGACCATGATTCTCTAAATGCCTATAGATCCTATGTCTAAGAATCGTTTCCAACAGCTTTCCCACCACAGACGTAAGGCTCACTGGTCTATAATTACCCGGACTATCCCTACTACATTTTGTGAACAAGGGGACAACATTCGCCTCCCTCCAATCCTCCGGTACCATTCCCCTGGACAACGAGGACATAAAGATCCTAGCCAGAGGCTCAGATCCTACTGAAAGGTTTTGGCCCGAAACGTGGCCTGTTTACTCTTTTCCCATAGAGGCTGCCTGGCCTGCTGAGTTCCCCCAGCGCTTTGTGAATGAGACGTTTATACCGTGGACAAGTGGTTAAGGCATTGGACTAGTGATCTGAAGGTTGCTAGTTCGAGCCCTGGCCGAGGTAGCGTGTTGTGACCTTGAGCAAGGCCATTAACCACATATTGCTACGACACCGGTGCCAAGCTGTATGGGTCCTAGTGCCCTTCCCTTGGACAATATCGGTGTCGTGGAGAGGGGAGACTTGCAGCATGGGCAACTGCTGGTCTTCCATACAACCTTGCCCAGGTCTGCGCCCTGGAGAGTGAAGACTTTCCAGGCGCAGATCCATGGTCTCGCAAGACCAACGGATGCCTTCACTTTACGTGTGTATACAGAGTCGGGAGGATCCCTAAAATTTGTTCTTATTAAATCAGCCCCAGACCTAATTTTCTGTTGGTTGTCGTTTGATTTCAGGCTCCGTTTCCTCATTATTATTTATGCAATTTCTCAACCCTGCCTTCCGTCGGGGAGTAGAATGCCTCTGATGGATTTGCAATTTAATACTCAAGTGCTTTAATTAACACAGGCCACCTGAAATAAACGCGCGGATCACTCGGAACAACGGGGTGCGAGTTCCTCTGGATTGAAGCCCCGTTCTTTGCTGTCGCCGAGTCTGACAGCATCCAATTTCGATCCCCTCTCCTCTCTCGAAAGTTCATTAACTTTGGCCGGCGTTTGAAGCAGCTCCTGTCGCTTGCCCACCCCAGTCCTCCAGGAGAGTGATTGGCAAAAAAAAAAGGAATTTTAATTGAGTTTCGTGTCGGAGCGTATTCGTTTTAGCTTCTTTCAACTCGAAATTAAACATTTCCCACCGCTGATGCGTTAATCACTGCCAATTAAGCCGGGATAGTATCATGCGGTTATCGGAATCCATTAATTATCAAAAAATTTGGTTCATGGAAACATCCACACATGAGACACCGTGTCTGAGGCAGCTGAATAAGAGATTGTGGATGAGCGACACGCTCTCTACCTCCCGGAATCCTGCGCCTGCTGTCTAATTGTGAAGTCGTTTTACGTGTCGAACACAGCGGAGAAGTCAGCCCAGCCCATCGCAGTTAAAACTTTCCCCACCATCGATCACATTCCCCACGGAGAGCTGTCGCAGAAAAACAGCGTCCGCCAACAAGGCCCCCCACCCAGAGCACGCTCTCTTCTCGCTGCTAGCATTGGGGAGAAGGTACAGGAGCCTCAGGACCCACACCACCAGGTTCAGGAACAGTTATCACCCCTCAACCATCAGGAAGGAGGTACAGGAGCCTCAGGACCCACAGCACCAGGTTCAGGAACAGCTATCACCCCTCAACCATCAGGAAGGAGGTACAGGAGCCTTAGAACCCACACCACCAGGTTCAGGAACAGCTATCACCCCTCAACCATCAGGAAGGAGGTACAGGAGCCTCAGGACCCACACCACCAGGTTCAGGAACAGCTATCACCCCTCAACCATCAGGAAGGAGGTACGGGAGCCTCAGGACCCACACCACCAGGTTCAGGAACAGCTATCACCCCTCAACCATCAGGAAGGAGGTACGGGAGCCTCAGGACCCACACCACCAGGTTCAGGAACAGCTATCACCCCTCAACCATCAGGAAGGAGGTACGGGAGCCTCAGGACCCACACCACCAGGTTCAGGAACAGCTATCACCCCTCAACCATCAGGCTGCTGAACCAGAGGGGATAACTTCACTCACCTCCAACACTGAACGCTTGCCACGACCGGTGGGCTCACTTTCAGGGACTCCTCATCTCACGTTCTCCACATTTATCACAGGCAGTGGGGATAACTTCACTCAACTTCATTTGCCCCTATTATTGAACTCATGCCATGATCTATGGACCCTCTTTCAAGGACTCTTCATGTTCTCAATATGTATTGCTTATTTGTTATTATTATTATTTATTTTCTCTTTGTGTGTGCACATTCGTCCTTTGTCCATCCAGTTAGGTGCGGTCTTTCATTGATTCTCAGAATCAGAATCAGGTTTGTTATCACTGGCATGTGACGTGAAATTTGTTAACTTAGCAGCAGTTCAATGCAATACTTAGTCTAGCAGAGAGAAAAGTGATAAATTAAATAAAAATAATAATAACATACAAAGTAAATCGATTACAGTATATGTATATTGAATAGATTTTTTTAAATGTGCAAAAACAGAAATACTGTATATTTTTTTAAAAAGTGAGGTAATGTCCAAAGATTTATTTAGATTATGAGGACACGCAGTCCTCTTTTATTGTCATTTAGTAATGCATGCATTAAGAAATGATACGATATTTCCTCCGGTGTGATATCACAAAATACAGGACAGACCAAGACAAAAAAAACTGACAAAACCACATAACTATAACATATAGTTACAACAGTGCAACAATACCATAACTTGATGAAGAAGTCCATGAGCACAGTAAAGTTCAAAGTTTCTCAAATGTCCCACATCTCACGCAGACGGGAGAAGGAAGAAAAACTCTCCCTGCCATGCCGACCACAATCCGACTCAGAGTCATGCGAAAACTTCGAGCTCTGATCAGCTCTCCGACACCGAGTACTGAGCGCCATCTCTGTCCGAACGATTCGACCTCCTTCTCGGTCGCCAACAGCAGGCAAAGCCAGCCTTCCCTCCAAAAGATTCCCGACCGCGCAGGAACGACGGCAGCGAACGGGCGTTTCAGAAATTTCTCCAGATGTTCCTCTGTGCTTTCACGTCCGTCTCCATCAAATCAGAATTGTCCACGGCCCCTATTTAACGGATACGATATCATTTTTCACCAGAGGGCTGCTCTCTCTTCTCCCGCCGATTCAATGTCCATTTAGGACATCCCATTGAGTTTCTTGGATTTACTGCGAATGCCCACGAGAGAATGAATCTCAGGGTTGTACATGGTGACAGATATAAACTTACTTGGAACTTTTTCAACTTTGGACATTCTGCGGCGCTCGACTCTAATTCTGCTTCCTACATAGTCCTAGTTTTCTCCCCTCATGCCTTAAACCCCCACTTTCAGTCCGCTCCCCACCCAGCCCTGGCAGACAGACTGTGCTCATACACCCTACAGTGCCCCTTGTGGCTTAAAGTCCTCTGTAAGATGTCTGCCCCCTACTTCCGGCGCGGTGCTGGGCCCTGCGTGCGTGAGGAAGGTGCAGGGAGGAATTCCTTTACCTGTGCGTTCCATGATGAGGGATAAGGGGAAGACTGGAGACAGCAGAGGAAAGCAGGGGGGTGAGGGTAAAGCCCAGGCAAGGAGCATTGGCTTCCAAAACACCAGGACCACAACAGGTTAAACACAAAGTCTGTTGAGCCACTGGGGTTTTGAGATATTTGCTCACAAGAACAATAAAACATAGAAAATATACAGCACAATACAGGCCCTTCGGCCCACAAAGCTGGGCCGAACATGTCCTTACCTTAGAAATTACCTAGGGTTACCCATAGCCCTCTATTTTTCTAAGCTCCACGTAGACATCCAGGAGTCTCTTAAAAGACCCTATCGTTTCCACCCCCACCACCATTGCCACCAGCCCATTCCACGCACTCACCACTCTCTGCGTAAAAAAACTTACCCCTGACATCCCCTCTGTACCTACCTCTAGGCACCTTAAAACCGTGCCTTCCCATGCTAGTCATTTCAGCCCTGGGGAAAAACCTCTGACTGTCCACACGATCAATGCTTCTCATCATCTTGTACACCTCTATCAGGGCACCTCTCATCCTCCATCGCTCCAAGGAGAAAAGGCCGAGTTCACTCAACCTATTCTCATAAAGCATGCTCCCCAATCCAGGCAACATCCTTGTAAATCTCCTCTGCACTCTCTCTATAGTTTCCGGTATAGTTTCCACTACATCCTTCCTGTAGTGAGGTGACCGTAACTGAGCACAGTACTCCAAGTGGGGTCAGACCGGGGTCCTATGTAACTGCAACATTACCTCTCGGCTCTTAAACTCAATCCCACGATTGATGAAGGCCAACGCACTGTATGCCTTCTTAACCACAGAGTCAACCTGCACAGCAGCTTTGAGTGTCCTATGGACTCGGACCCCAAGATCCCTCTGATCCTCCACACCGCCAAGTCTTACCATTAATACTATATTCTGCCATCATATTTGACCTACCAAAATGAACCACTTCACACTTATCTGGGTTGAACTCCATCTGCCACTTCTCAGCCCAGTTTTGCATCCTATCAATGTCCCGCTGTAACATCTGACAGCCCTCCACACTATCCACAACACCCCCAACCTTTGTGTCATCAGCAAACCTACTAACCCACCCCTCCACTTCCTCATCCAGGTCATTTATAAAAGTCACAAAGAGTAGGGGTCCCAGAACAGATTCCTGAGGCACACCACTGGTCACCGACCTCCATGGAGAATATGACCCGTCTGCTGCCACTCTTTGCCTTCTGCGGGCAAGCCAGTTCTGGATCCACAAAAGTAATGTCCCCTTGGGACTTTGGACTTGGAGAAGGGGAAGACGAGGGAGCACACAACAGCCATCATCAAACGGATCGGAATTGGAGAGGGTGAGCAGTTTCAAGTTTCTGGGTGTCAACATCTCTGAGGACCTAACCTCGACCTAACGTACCAATGCAGCTACAAAGGACACCGGACAGCGGCCATGTCTCATTAGGAGTCTGAGGGCATTTGGACACGCCACCAAAGGCTCTCACAAATTCATCATCTTGGGCCCCCACCGCCCTCTTCTCATTGCTACCATCAGGGAGGAGGTAGAGGAGTCTGAAGACACACACTCAGCAATTCAGGGCCAGCCCCTTCCCCTCCGCCATCTGATTTCTGAACGGGCACTGAAACCGCACTACGTTTTGCACTGAAGGAAGGGAAAGGGACGTCACATCCGGAGTTTCTCCGGTTAGCGGGCGACTTCCCTCCGCGGCCTCTCTGACGTTGTGGGGAACCGCGCGCGAGGCACGTTACAGCAGTGTTTTGCCATTGCCTTCCGCCGGGTGAGTTTCCAAAGAGGTCACCGGCTCGTAACCCAGCACGGATGGAAAGCGTGCAGGGCAGCCAGCTGGATTCGAACCTGGGACCCTTTGTCCCGAAGTCCAGCGCTGATGCTACTAAGCCATGGGCCGGGTCACCTTTTTGCACTAGTTATTTAGTGAATTAATTACTATTTTTATGTATGTTTCTGATTGTAATTTACAGTTTTTAGAATTATTACTTACCGCACTGAGCCGCTGCCGCGAAACAACAAGTTCCCCGCCACGTGGCGGTGAGTTTAAACCTGACTCTGAAGAGCAGGGAAGAATATTACAAGAAAGGTCAGACTGGAAGCTCCAGAAGCCAAGTCACTGGGGGGGGGGGGGGGGAGGGGGGGGATACGTTTAAAGTGGAGGTTGACAACTTCTTGGTCAGTCGGGCCGCCAGAGGTTACGGGGAGAATGGGGTTGGGAGGGGTCATGAGTGGGCCATGATGGAATGGCAGAGCAGACTGGACGGGCCGAGTGGCCTTATTCTGTGCCCGTGCCTTGTGGTCTCGTCAGATAAGCCTGGAGGGGAGGAGAAGATGGCGGCGTGACGCAGCGCGCGCGCGGCTGCTCTGATTTGATATCGTATTTGTTAAGTAGGTACCGTGCACAATCCTGATTTGATGGAGACAGATGTGAGAAACACGGAGGAACATCTGGAGTAACTTCTGAAATCCCTGCTTCGCTGCTGCTGCTACTGTGCGATCGAGAATCTCCGGAGGGGAAGGCCCCGAGTCCTCGGCTTTGCCTGTTGCCTGTTGCCGGGGCTGGGGTCGAAGCGCTCGGCAGAGATGGTGCTCGGTGTCGGAGAGCTGGTCGGAGGCTCGAAGTTTTTGGACGGACTCAAGAGTCGGCTGCGGTCGGGTGCTTCCAGGGTACTGCATCGGCAAGTTTGCGGTGCTGGAGGTTCATGGCAGGAAGAGTTTCTCCCTTCTACCGTCTGCGTGAGATGATGGGACTTTCGAGAGACTTGGAGACTTTATTTACCATGCCCATGGTCTGTTCTTCATCAAATTACGGTATTGCTTTGCACTGTTGTAACTATATGTTATAATTATGTGGTTTTTGTGAGTTTTTCAGTCTTGGTCTGTCCTGTGTTTCTGTGATATCACACCGGAGGAATATTCTATCATTTTTTAATGCATGCATTGCAAAATGACAATAAAAGAGGACTGCGTGTCCTCATAATCGAATCTAATCTAAGTGGCTATCAGCTGGAGTGGGGTAAGCAGGAGGAAGTGCTGGGTATTGTGCCATTTGGATGATATAATTAGATTTCTGCCCACTGACCAGAGGCAATGTGCGGTGGAGGTGCAAGGGAGGGTGTCTCGGGAAAGCCGCCAGCGTTGACGCTGGCCTTGTTGAGCGGGGTGTGCAGGGGCGCAGGGGCAGCACCTCTGGTGAAGGGTCTCGTTCTGCCAGAAGCAGCCCACTTGCCTCTGGCCCCCCTCGGGTGCTCACCTCTCACCTGGGGCTCCGAGTCGCTCTTCTCGCGCGGTACCCCGGTACGCCGCGGGCCAAACCAGGCAAGGGCAGCCGGCGGGCCTCACACCCTGCCACGCTCCGGGGGGGGGTGGGGAGAGTGAGGGGTGCGACGAGGCGCGGGTCTGCCACCACCCGGGGAAGACCCCCCCCCAGCCTGCGACGCTTGCTCGTGCCGGGCCGTGGACCCGGATTTCTGAGGTCAGGAGAGTGGAACAGCCCCCAGCACCACAGCTGTTCTGCTCTCAAAAAAGAACTCTCCCGCCCGGGCCTCCTGTCGCAGTTGGATACGGCGCCATCGTTGAGGGAGGCAAGGGTCAGAGAGCCGGACTTTCACACGGCAGAAACCACTTTCTTGCTCTGTTCTTCGTCTCCTTCTCCGGCTAGTTTAGCGGTGAGGGCGGTTCTTACTAATGCAGGGATAAAACGCGATAACGGGGCCTTCCAGCCCAGCGGGCCCCCACCCCCCACCAATCACACCCGTGTGACCAACTAACCGACTGACCCAAAGCCAGCACTGGCGGCCGAACCTCTGGGGGACAGGCAGTGTCCATGGAAAAGGGCACACGGTCGACGTTTCGGGACCAGACCCTTCGGCTGGACTGGAGTGGGGGTGGGTGGGAGAGAGGAAAACACCAGGAGAAACTGGGGTGGGGAGGGGGATGAAGCAAAGAGCTGGGAAGTTGGTTGGTGAAAGATACAGGGCTGGGACAGAAGGCCATGGCAAGGGAGCACTGGGGGGGGAGGCGATAGGCAGGCAAGGAGATAAGGTGAGAGAGGGGAAAGGCGATGGGGAATGGGGAGGGCGGGGGGAACATTGCCAGAAGTTTGAGAAACTCCCAGACCCCACTCGGAGTCCTGTGCTCAGTTCTGGTCGCCTCACTACAGGGAGGACGTGGAGACCGTAGAAAGGGTGCAGAGGAGATTTACAAGGATTGGGGACCGTGTCTTATGAGAATAGGTTGAGTGAACTCGGCCTTTTCTCCTTGGAGCGACAGGGGATGAGGGGTGCCCTGAGATAATGAGAGGCGTTGATCGTGTGGATAGTCAGAGGCTTTTCCCCAGGGCTGAAGTGGCTAGCACGAGAGGGCACGGTTTTAAGTAGGTACAGAGGAGATGTCAGGGGTAAGTTTTTTACACAGAGAGTGGTGGGTACGTGGAATGGGCTGCCGGTGACGGTGGTGGAGGTGGATACGATAGGGTCTTTTATGAGACTCCTGGATGGGTACATGGAGCTTCGAAAAATAGAGGGCTATGGGTAACCCGAGGTAGTTCTAAGGTAAGGACATGTTCGGCACAGGTTTGTGGGCCGAAGGGCCTGTATTGTGCTGTGGGTTTTCTATGTTCTGTGTTCTAATTCGGTGTTCGTGTTCAGACGGAATATAAGGTGTTGTTCCTCCAACCTGAGTGTGGCCTCATCGCGGCAAGAGAGGAGGCCGTGGATGGACGTATCGGAATGGGAATGGGAAGTGGAATTAAGATGTCACGATGGGGTGTGAGGAGCAACACCTTATATTCCGTCTGGGTAGCCTCCAACCTGATGGCGTGAACGTCCATTTCTTAAACGAGTAATGCCCCGCGCTTCACCATTTCCCATCCCCTCTTCCCTCTCTCGCCTTATCTCCTTCCCCCTTTTCTTTCTTCCATGGCCTTCTGTCCTCTCCTATCAGACTCCCCGATCTCCAGCCCCGTACCTCTTTCACCAATCAACTCCCAGCTCTTTACTTCAACCCCCTCGCCCGGTTTCACCTACCACCTTGTGTTTCCCTCCCCTTCGCCCCGCTTTTAAACTCTACTCCTCATCTTTTTTTTCCCTCCAGTCCCGCCGAAGGGTTTCGGCCCGGAACGTCCCCTGCACTGTGTTCCACGGACTCTGCCTGGCCTGCCGAGTTCCTCCTGCGTTCTGCCAGTGCTGCTTGCGAATTCCAGCGTCCGCGGATTTTCTCTGGTGCGCGATTGAACCCACCGACCCGTGGGGTGGGCGAGCCCGCCCGGGCGCCAATTCTACCCGGAGCGCTCCAGTGGGAAAGCAGCGCCCGTCGTCAGGGACACCCCCCCCCCGCCACCCTCCCGTTGTACGGGTCGCGCTCTCTTCTCGCTGCCCCCCCATCGGGCGTGAAGTGCAGGGGCCACCAGGTTCGGGAGCAGGCGTTACCGGAGAACCATCGGGCCCCCGAACCGTTGGGGAACACGCATCAAAGTTGCTGGTGAACGCAGCAGGCCAGGCAGCATCTCTAGGAAGAGGTACAGTCAACGTTTTGGGGCCAAGACCCTTCGTCAGACTAACCAAAAGAAGACATAGTAAGAGATTTGAAAGTGGGACAGGGAGGTGGAGATCTGAAATGATGGATAACTTCGCTCTCCTCAACATGTAAACCGATTCCACAACCTATGGATTCACTTTCAAGGAATCTACAACTCAAGTTTTCAGTCTTTCTTTAAAATCATTTACCCAATTTGTCTTCTTTTGCGCGTTGGTTTTTGTTTGGCCTCTGTTTACGTACAGTTTTTCAGAAACGTTCTGGCGTTTCTTCGCATTCCTGTAAGCGACTTCATGAAAATAGATCTTCAGGTGTATAATAGATTGACTCAGACTTTGCCTGAGGGAAGAGATGATCTCGTTATCCACACGAAGAAACTGCGGCAGAGAACATAGAGACACACACACACACACACACACACACACACACAAAATGCTGGAGGGACTCAGCAGGCCAGGCAATTGTACTGAGGGGGAATAAACTGTTGACATTTTGACATTTTTTCAGGACTGGAAAGGAGGGGGAAAGAGGTCAGAATAAAAAAATGTGGGGTGTGGGGAGAGAGGAATAGGAGGACAAGGTAGAAGGTGATGGGTGGGAAAGGTAAAGGGCTGGAGAGGAAGGAATCTGATCAGAGAGGAGAGTGGACCGTGGGAGAAAGGGAAGGAGGAGGGACACCAGGGGGAGGTGATGGGTGGGAAAGGTAAAGGGCTGGAGAGGAAGGAATCTGATCAGAGAGGAGAGTGGACCGTGGGAGAAAGGGAAGGAGGAGGGACACCAGGGGGAGGTGATGGGTGGGAAAGGTAAAGGGCTGGAGAGGAAGGAATCTGATAGGAGAGGAGAGTGGACGGTGGGAGAAAGGGAAGGAGGAGGGACACCAGGGGGAGGTGATGGGTGGGAAAGGTAAAGGGCTGGAGAAGAAGGAATCTGATGGGAGAGGAGAGTGGACGGTGGGAGAAAGGGAAGGAGGAGGGACACCAGGGGGAGGTGATAGGTGGAAAGGTAAAGGGCTGGAGAGGAAGGAATCTGATCGGAGAAGAGAGTGGACCGTGGGAGAAAGGGAAGGAGGAGGAACACCAGGGGGAGGTGATGGGCAGGTGAGGAGAAGGGGTAAGAGGTCAGAGTGAGGAATAGACTAAGAGGGGAAGGGGAGGTCAGAAAAATACTGGAGGTTCATGCCGTCAGGTTGGAGGCTACCCAGACGGAATATCAGGTTTTGCTCCTCCAACCAGCGTGGCAGAAGAGGAGGCCACGGACTGACATAGTGGAACTGGAATGGGAGTCGGAAATAAAATGTTTGGCCACTGAGAAGTTCCACTTCTTGGAGGACGGAGTTGAGGGGGGGGGGCACTCGACGAAACAGATTCCGCCCCCCCAATTTACGCCGGGCCTCACCAACGTAGGGGAGGCCGCATTGGGAGCACCGGACACAACAGACAGGTTTGATCAGCTGGAAGGACTGGCTGGGGAGCCCCTGAATGGAGGTGAGGGCAGCTGTAGCACTTTGGCCCGCTCTCGGGGATAAGTACCGGGAGGGAGACTAGAGGGGAGGGACGAATGGGCGAGGGAGCCACGGAGGGAGTGACCCCTGCGGAGGGCGGAGAGGTGAGTGGGGGCGGGGGTGCGGGTTTGAGGGGAAGTAAAGGTACGTTTAGTGGCTGGATCCCTTTGGAGATGCCCGGAGTGGCAGAGGATGATGGGTTGGATACAGAGGGTCATGAGGTGGTAGGGGAGAGCTAGAGGAACGCGAGGCAAGGAACGAAGGAGGACCAGAGATGACTTGATAGGGGTGTACAAGATGGTAAGTGTTCCCAGGTCGAGAACACAGACGGAGGCTTTTTCACAGGATGAAAAATGGCTAATACTTTACTTTAAGGAGATGGGAGGGAAATGTAAAGGAGGTGTCAGAGGTAAATTCTTTACACAGAGAGATTGGTGGGTTTGTGGAATGTGCTGCTGGGGGGGGCGGTGGTAGAGGCAGATACACGAGAGAATCTTAGAGAGGCACATGAATGAGAGAGAAATGGAGGGCAACGCAGGAGGGAAGGGTTAGATCGATCTCAGGTAAGGCTGAAGGGTTAGCACGACATTGTGGGCTGAAGGGCCTGTACTGTTCTCCGTTCTGGGTTCTAGACGTGCCGGCTGGTAGGTTAGCTGGTCCTTGTAAACCGCCCTGCCATTGGGCGAGGGCTAAACCCATGGGTTGCTAGGCAGCCCCGGGCCCGAAGGGCTCGGAGAGGCCTGTTTCGTGCCGCAGTCTTAGCAAAGCAAACACGCTGTTAAAAGCGACTGCGAACGCGACGGGTGAAACCCGTTCCCCAAACCCTGGAACCCCGTGGCAGTGATGGGACTGTTGCCGGGCAACCCTGACGGCTGGGCCTCTGAGCCCTCGACCCACCAACAGGCCTTCCTGCTGCCCGGTGCACTGGCGACAAATTGACGAAGCCACGTCACGTAGACTGCTCCCTGACCAAATATTGGAAGGCCTAGATAGCGCGGGTTCCTTGGGAGTGACATAACTGGGTGCAGGAGGAGTGGGGACAACCTCCCATCACCTATTCAATGCTCCCAATGGCGTTGGCCTCATATAGCCTCTGACAAACCAAGCCCAGCTCCCGGCCTTTCCATGAGGCTTAGCTACTGAGCCTGGTGGAACTGTTTCTACTGAGAGGAGAAGGGGGCAAAGGCAGGTTACTGGCGCTTTAAAACCAGTGGCTCTGGGCAGACGGGGCTCGTCAGGCTGTGGTTGGCAGCTCATCTCGGAGAAGGAAAACTCCGATCTCAATACTCTGCTGGCCTTGTGGCTGTACCCGCTCACGGGGGAGGCTTCGGGAGTGAACCCCGAGGGAAAAATCCGGAGCTGGAGTCCCTGAGGCAGTCCGACGTTGAGTTCAACGCTGACTGGTAACTCCTGGTGCCAAACTGTATCGGGTCTCTGCCATTCCTTTGGGTTCATCGGCTGCGTGGAGGGGGGAGCCTGCTGCATGGGGCAACAGCTCGCTCTCCATATCGTACTGCCCGGGCTCGCGTATCGAGACAGCTGGGACACAGTCGACCCTGACCGAAGGAGGGCCTCAGATAGAGCAGACATGGAGAGGATGTTTCCTATAGTTGGGGGAGGGAATCTGGGGTCAGAGGGCACAGCCTCAGCATAGAGGGACGTCCCGTTTAGAACAGAGGTGAGGAGGAATGTGTTCGGCCAAGAGGGTGGTGAGTCTGTGGAATGCGTTGCCGCCGGCTGTCTGTGCAGGCCAGGTCGCTGAATTATGCTCGAAGCAGAATTTGATTGGCTCTTGACCAGTCAGGGTGTCAAAAGTGATGGGGAGAAGGCAGGAGAGTGGGATAATAAATCGGCCTACGATGGAACGGCAGATCAGACAGGCCTAGCGGCCTAGTTCTGCGCCATTGTCCTGCGTTCTTATGTGAATGTCTGACTTCAGTCTGTCACCCTTGAAAAGTCAGGGTTACCATGGGAGCTGATACAGGAGGTAATGAAACCCTGTTGTGGTTGGTTGTCCCACTAAGTTTAACAGGCAACTTAGGATGTGTCGGGAAAGGCGCTTGCGGGCTTTGTCGTTAGAGCTGAAAAGATCCGAATTAGTTATCCGCCAAACCGCTGTCACCCAACACACTTCCCAAAGCAATCACGCCTGGCGCTGGCCCTCACTTCAATGCCATCAAACTGCGAAGAGAGAGACACACACACAGGGTTCTGCTGTCGGGTCGGTAGTCAGCCTCTCTCCCCGGCGAGCGTCAGTTCCGATCCTCTGACTCGCTCTAACTGGCCAGGCTCCGCGCCGACGGGTTGCGCCAGAGTCCGTGGAGAGCGTGAAAGGCAGGGCCCGGAGGAGAGACGGCGATTCTTGCTGTAGAGGGAGTACAAAGAAGGTTCACCAGATTAATTCCTGGGATAGCAGGACTTTCATATGATGAAAGACTGGATCGACTAGGCTTATACTCATTGGAATTTAGAAGATTGAGGGGGATCCTATTGAAATGTATAAAATTCGAAAGGGATTGGACAGGCTAGATGCAGGAAGATTGTTCCCAATGTTGGTGGAAGTCCAGATCGAGGGGTCACAGTTTGAGGATAAAGGGGAAGCCTTTTAGGACCGAGATGAGGAAAAACTTCTTCACACAGAGAGTGATGAATCTGTGGAATTCTCTGCCACAGGAAACAGTTGAGGCCAGTTCGCTGGCTATATTTAAGAGGGAGTTACATATGGCCCTTGTGGCTAAAGGAATCAGGGGGTATGGAGGGAAGGCTGGTACAGAGTTCTGAGTTGGATGATCAGCCATGATCATACTGAATGGCGGTGCAGGCTCGAAGGGCCGAATGGCCTACTCCTGCACCTATTTTCTATGTTTCTATGTTCTCCTGCATCCTCACAGGCCTGGATCAAACCAGCCCAGGGACCTACTGACAAGAAATCCCCTAACCGGACGCGTTCGCCTAAAGGCCTGCTCCCGGTTTACCACCCGTTTCTCTGGCGCAAACCGCACTCTGTAATTAGTGTCCCCAGGCCACTTGTTCCGGGTCGATAGACCCTCCAGCACGACAAACAAAGGCGGCGTTGTCAACTGCCGCAGAACAGTGTCACCCTCAAGGGAGTGTTTTTGACAATATCCAAAACAGAATCAGGTTTGATATCACCCAGTGTGTGTCATGAAATCTGTTGACTTTGCGGGCAGCAGTACGCATAATAATTGAGAGAATACTTTATACTTTATTGTCGCCAAACAATTGATACTAGAACGTACAATCATCACAGCGATATTTGATTCTGCACTTCCCGCTCCCTGGAGTACAAATCGATAGTAAATATTAAAAATTTAAATTATAAATCATAAATAGAAAATAGAAAAATGGAAAGTAAGGTAGTGTAAAAAAACCGAGAGGCAGGTCCGGATATTTGGAGGGTACGGCCCAGATCCGGGTCAGGATCCGTTCAGCAGTCTTATCACAGCTGGAAAGAAGCTGCTCCCAAATCTGGCCGTACGAGTCTTCAAGCTCCTGAGCCTTCTCCCGGAGAGAAGAGGGACAAAAAGTGTGTTGGCTGGGTGGGTCGTGTCCTTGCTTATCCTGGCAGCACTGCTCCGACAGCCTGCGGTGTAAAGTGAGTCCACGGACGGAAGATTGGTTTGTGTGATGTGCTGCGTCGTGTTCACGATCTTCTGCAGCTTCTTCAGGTCTTGGACAGGACAACTTCCATACCAGGTTGTGATGCACCCCAGAAGAATGCTTTCTACGGTGCAGCTATAAAAATTAGTGAGGGTTTTAGGGGACAGGCCAAATTTCTTTAGCTTTCTCAGGAAGTAAAGGCGCTGGTTGGCCTTCTTGGCAGTGGACTCTGCTTGGTTGGACCAAGTCAGGTCATTTAAAACTGAGATACGGTGCTGTCAGAAGATCGAAGAAGATGGAGGTGCATAGCCGCCAAACCCAGATTCGGGACGGCACCCACTGACTGACTGACAGTGTATGTACGATTCCAAGACGAGCGGCTTGTCACAGGAAGAGCGTTTGCTGGCTCTGGGCCTGCGGGGTGAAAGAGTGGATGTGAAGAGGATGTTTCCTGTGGCGGGAGACTCTGAGACCAGAGGGCACAGCCTCGGAGTAGAGGGGCGTCCTTTTTAGGACAGAGATGAGGAAGGGACTTCTTTAGCCAGAGAAGTGGTGGGTCTAGGGGAAATTCTTTGCCTGCAGGCGGCTGCGGAGACCGAGTCTTTAAGGCAGAGGTTGATAGGTTCTCGATTGGTCGGGGCATGAAGGGATGGGGGAGGGGGAGAAGGCAGGAGGTTGGGGCTGAGAGGGGAAATTGGATCGGCCATGATGAAATGGTGGAGCAGACTTGATGGGCCAAATGGCCGAATTCTGCTCCTATATCTTACGGTCTTACACACACACACGTACGTAATGAGCAGGTGTACAGGTGTACTAATAAAGTGGTCACTGAGTGTCTGACTCTGTCGAAGGGCCATTAACTCTTTCAGTGCCATATCCTTCTCTTGCACCAGAATCAGGTTGAATTTCACTGACGCGCTGGAGGAGGAGGAGAAGATGGCAGCGTGACGCAGTTTGCAGCGGCCAGTCCTGTGAATGATATCTGTTATTTGTCAAGTAGGGTGCCGTGTACAATCCTGATTTGATGGAGACGGACGTGAGAGCACGGAGGAACATCTGGTGAAACTTCTGAAATGCCCACTTCGCTGCTGCTGTTACTGTGTGATCCAGAATCTCCGGAGGAGAAGATCCCAAGTCCTCGGCTTTGCTTGTTGCTCGGCGGCCGGGGTGGGGTCGAAACGCTCGGCAGAGGATGGTGCTCAGAGAGGCTGCGTCGGAGGGGCTGGTCGGAGGCTCGAAGTTTTCGGACGGACTCAAAGTCTGCTGCATCGGCAAGTTTGTGGCGCTTGGAGGTTCATGGCAGGGAGAGTTTCTCTCTTCTACCGTCTGCATCAGATGATGAGGCTATTGGGACTTTGAGACATTGTTTTTACTGTGCTCATAGTCTGCTCTTTATCAAATTATGGTATTGCTTTGCACTGTTGTAACTGTATGTTATAGTTATGTGGTTTTTGTAAGTTTTAGTCTTGGTTTGTCCTGTGTTTTCTTGTGATATCATTCTGGAGGAACGTTAACGCATGCATTTCTAAATGACAATAAACGAGGACTGAGTGTCCTCATAATCAAACGTCATGAAATTTTGCTGTTTCTCAGTAGCAGTGCACTGCAATTAAAAAGAAAACAACATATAAATTACAATAATTTACTATATGTATAAAATAACTATTGCAAAAAGGGAGGAAAAAGTACTGAGGTAGTGTTCATGGGTTCAATGTCCAGTCAGAAATCTGACGGCGGAGGGGAAGAAGCTGTTCCTGAATCATTGAGTGTGTGTCTTCAGGCTCCTGTACCTCCTCCCTGATGGTAGCAACGATAACAGGGTATGTCCTGGGTGCTGGGGGTCCTTAAGAATGGACGCCTCCTTTTTCTGAGGTGCTGCTCCCTGAAGGTGTCCTGGACGCTGGGGAGGTGTCCTGGTGCCCGAGATGGAGCTGGATAATTTTACAACTACTCTGCAGCTTATTTCGATCCTGTGCAGTAGACCCCCCCACCCCACCACCTCCCCCGTCCCAATACCAGACGGTGAGGCAGTCCATCAGAACGCTCTCCACGGTACAAACTGTAGAAACGCATGGGTTTCTTCATTGACGCACTAAACCTCCTAATGAAGTGTAGCCGCTGCCGTGCCTTTGTCGAAGAGCAGCCAGTTGAGGACTACGTCACTGAAGATGTTGCCCCTGCTCCATTAGTAGGGTCTGATAGACGTAGATTGGGAGAGGCCGCCTCGCCAAGCGCCAGCATTCCGTCCGTTAGGAATAAAGAGCGGTCTCCCAGTGCTCACAAGACGCTGGAGGAACTCAGCAGGCCGGGCAGCATCCATGGAAACGATCAGTCGACGTTTCGGGCCGGAACCCTTCGTCAGGACTGAAGAGGGAAGGGACAGAGGCCCTATAAAGAAGGTGGGGGGAGGGTGGGAAGGAGAAGGCTGGTAGGGTCCAGGTGGAAAACCAGTAAGGGGAAAGATAAAGGGGTCGGGGAGGGGAAGCAGGGAGGGGATAGGCAGGAAAGGTGAAGAAGGAATAGGGGAAAACACAATGGGTAGTAGAAGGAGGCGGAACCATGAGGGAGGTGATAGGCAGCTGGGGGAGGGGGCAGAGTGAAACTGGGATGGGGGAAGTTGGAGAATTCTATGTTCATACCAAGGAGCTGGAGACTACCCAGACGGTATAGGAGGTGTTGCTCCTCCAACCTGAGTTTAGCCTCATCATGGCAGTAGAGGAGGCCATGTATGGACATATCTGAATGGGAGTGGGAAGCAGAGTTGAAGTGGGTGGCTACTGGGAGATCCTGTCTGTTGTGACGGACGGAGCGGAGGTGCTCAACGAAGTGGTCCCCCAATCTGCGTCGGGTTTCACTGGTGTAGAGGAGGCCGCACCGGGAGCACCGGATGCCCAGTGGCCACCCATTTCAATCCCACTTCTCAGTCCCATTCCGCGGCTTCCTCCACTGTCGTGATGAGGCCACACTCGGGTTGGAGGAGCAACACCTTAAATTCCGTCTGGGTAGCCTCCAACCTGATGGCATGAACATTGACTTCTCAAACTTCCACTAATGCCTCCCCCACACGTCCTTCACCATTTCCCATCTGCTTTTCCCTCTCTCACCTCATCTCCTTGCCTGCCCATCACCTCCCTCTGGTGCTCCTCCCTCCCTTTTCATTCTTCCATGACCTTCCGCCCTCTCCTGTCAGACTCTCCAGCCCTGTATCTGTTTCACCGATCAACTTCCCAGCTCTTTACCTGCACCCTCTCCCCCTCTCCCGGGCTCACATGTCACCTACCACCTTGTATTTCTTCCTCCCTTCCCCCCCCCCACCCACCTTCTAACTCTGACCCCTCATTTTTTACTTCTCCAGCCCCGATGATGGGTCTCGGTCCGAAACGTTAACTATATCAGTCGGTCGGTCAGTGGGTGCCGTTCCCAATCCCGGGTTGGCGGCTAAGCACCTCCATCTTCTTCGAGCTTGCGACAGCGCCGAGTACAGCCTCTCCTCCAGTTTGTTCTCGCCGGCCGCCCTGGCACCGCCCGTCGCCGGACTCGAGCCCGAGGCCGTGTCGGCCTCCGGCTGCGGCCGCTCCTTCGAGCTCGGCCCTTCCTCAGGCGGAGGCCTTGGGCAGGTCCAGGCTCACGGTGCAGCGCCCAAGTTCATTGTGTCTCTTCTAACCAGGTGCACAGTGTACGATTCGTAGATACCTGGTGAGGCTTTTATCTCTTCCACGGAAGATGGCCGTTGGGTCACAAGGAGCTCATCCGCCCTTTGTCAGATCTTGTTTGTTTTTCAGTCCTGCTGGGTGTCCTCACACCCTCCTCACCAGACTAAGTCCGGTGGGGGGAGCCAGCCCATGTCACCGACCACTCGACCACGGCCCCCGGCCCAGCGCCCGCCCCCTGCCGAATCTCTCCGAGCATCCGGCCACCAAACCGGAAGCAAACTGGTTAACTATATACCCTTTACCATAGATGATGCCAGGCCTGCTGAGTTCTTCCAGCGTTTTGTGTGTGTGTGTGTGAGCTGGCTGCTATCCGTTCACAGCTTTCTATCGAGCCTCTATCGGGGGTGGGGGGGGCGGTCGTTAATTGTCACAATCTCTCCACTAAACCGGCAGCACAGAGGGATGTCGCATCCCCGTCAACGTACATCCAAGTCCGCTGCCGGCTGAAGACACGCAGTCCTCTTTTATTGTCATTTAGTAATGCATGCGTTTAGAAATGATACAATATTCCTCCGGTGTGATATCACAAAACACAGGACAGACCAAGACTGAAAAACTGACAAAACCATATAATTATAACATATAGTTACAATAATACCATAACTTGATGAAGAAGTCCGTGAGCACAGTAAAGTTCGAAGTTTCTCAAATGTCCCACATCTCATGCAGACAGGAGAAGGAAGAAAAACTCTCCCTGCCATGCCGACCACAATCCGACTCTGAGTCATCCGAAAACCTCGAGCTCTGATTAGCTCTCCGACACCGAGTACCGAGCGCCATCTCTGTCCGAGCGATTCGACCTTCTTCTTGGTCGCCAAAAGCAGGCAAGGCCGGGGATTTTGAGGCCTACCCTCCGAAAGATTCCAGACCACGCAGTAATGACAGCAGCGAACGAGTGTTTCATAAATTTCTCCAGATGTTCCTCTGTGCTTTCACGTCCATTCTCCATCAAATCAGAATTGTCCACGGCCCCTATTTAACAGATACGATATCATTTTTCACCGGAGGGCTGAGCACACGCAGGCGCGCCGCCATCTTCTCCTCCTGCTGGCTGTTGCGGAGCACTCTCAGTGATCGGTTTATTCGGCGCCTCCTGTACCTACAGACGTGGCTCAGAGTGTACGTCTGCGGCCCTCTGTTGATGCAGCCGGTCCACTTTAAGACTGAGCGCTCAGAGTTGCTCTTCTGCACACCACTGTTTTAAGGCATGGTTATTTGAGCTACTGTCACCTTCCTGTCAGCTTGAGCCAGTCTGGCCCTTCTCCTCCGACCTCTCTCATTAACAGGGTGCTTTTGCTTTCAGAGATGCCCATCCGCACACCACTGCTGGGTCATTTGAGTTACTGTCCCTACCAGTCTGGCCATTCACCTCCGACCTCTCTCATCAATGACGCACTTTCGCTACAGACCCGCCGCTCGCTTGGTGTTAGTTCTTTCTTCGCACCATTACCTGTAAACTCTGGAGACTGTTTTGTGTGTGTGTGTGTGTGTGAAAATCCCAGGAGATCGGCAGCTTCTGAGATACTCCAACCACCGCATCTGGCGCCAACAATCCACGTTTGAAGTCGCTCATTCCTCCCCTCCCCCCTTGTTCCAATGTCCGGTCCAAACAACCCCTGAGCCTCTTGACCGTGTCCGCCTGCTTTTACGCATCGAGTTGCTGCCACGTGATTGGCTGATCGGGGAGTCACATAAGCATGTACCTAACAAAGTGGCCGCTGGGTGCTGTGACAAGAATCACCCCTTGTCGTAATGATCAGTGAGGCACAGAGAATCTGTGTTTACCGACGAGCCGCTTTTATTGTCTCAACTAGGAAGCACCTGGGTTCGCAAACTATCTACTAGACCCAAAATAATCCAGCGTGTTGCGAGTATCTACTAGACCCTCCACGAACAGTCAATGAAGAGGAAAGGTATTACCCAGGAAAGGGGGTCTATGTTGGCCAGGTGTTCCCCGTGGTCCCAATCTCCACGTGTCCGTGGCGTCCTCCTTATCTGCGATGGTTGGTCTCTGGTTGCTGGAGAGTTATCTCCCCTGCGTGTTCGGAGCTCCCGACTCTTATAGTGTTCCTCATCGATTGAACCATGGATCTCCACCCCATTGGCTCAAGGTCACCTGCCCGACCTGGGTCACCTTCTCACTGGTCATTGTACAGGGCTACAGCCAACACTGTCCCACCCCAGCCTTGTGTATTTGTGTCGCTCAACTCTGTCTGGTCCAAACCAGTTAAATGAGGCGACCCAGACCGAGTCTAACGAGATTACAGATTGATTCTTTGGTCGGCCTGGCATTTTACATAACAAGTAGCTACTCCTCCGAGAATGGTCTCAGATTCAGCAGGTCATTAACTGAAGTGCCTTGTGTCGACATTCAATTGCTCTGATTAGATTGTCCCAGAGTCAAGAGTTAGTTCAGGGCCCACGTCCTTTACATAACAAATAGCTACTTGTCTGAGAATGGTCTCAGATTTAGCAGATCATTGCCTGAAACTCCCTGTGTCAACATTCAATTGCTCTGATTAGATTGTCCCAGAGTCAAGAGTCAGTTCAGAGCCCACAAAATGGGGAGGAAACAAGGAGAACTGGTTTGTCTGCTTCCCCTGTCCTTGATTAGACTGCAGTTGCTTCTGGCCAACAGGGTATGATAAACACAAAATAATCTGCAGACGCTGGGGTCAAAGCAACACTCACAACACACTGGAGGAACTCAGCAGGTCGGTGGACGTTTCGGGCCGGAACTCTTTGTCAACAGGATATGGTACCGTGTACTGATGCCCTGGTGCTGTTGTTGGGTTGAGCAATACTGACTACGATCGAAAGTTGGAAGCAGCTCAGACACCGCCAGATGACTCCGAGTCACACAGAGTGACAGATACCCGGCTCCCAAGGGCAGAGGAGTGGTCTCGCTTCATTTGTTATGGAGATTATTAACCCCACATTCTTTTATTTTATTTAGAGCCCAGCAACCCACTGATTTAACCCTCGCCTAATCACAGGACAATTACCAAGACCGATGAACCCATGAACACATAATTGGAAAATTAAAGTCATTTTTAAAAATTTTTATTCAGTATTTGACCCGGTTGGTGGCGTAGAGGCATCAGCGCCGGACTTCGGGACGAAAGGTCCCGAGTTCGAATCCAGCCAGCTCCCCTGCACGCTTTCCATCCGTGCTGGGTTACGAGCCGGTGATCCCTTTGGAAACTCACCCGGCAGAAGGCAATGGCAAACGACTGCTGTAACTTACATCGTACACGGTTCCCCCACTGCGTCAGAGAGGTGTGGAGGGATTGGGAGAGGGGGAATCATGGATGGGGAAAAGGGGAAGGGAGAGGGGGAATCATGGATGGGGAAAAGGGGAAGGGAGAGGGGGAATCATTGTTGGGAAAAGGGGAAGGGAGAGGAGAATCATGGTTGGGAAAAGGAGAAGGGAGAGGGGAATCATGGTTGGGAAAAGGGGTAGGGAGAGGGGAATCATGGATGAGAAAAGGGGAAGGGAGAGGGGGAATCATGGTTGGGAAAAGGGGTAGGGAGAGGGGAATCATGGATGAGAAAAGGGGAAGGGCGAGGGGGAATCATGGTTGGGAAAAGGGGAAGGGAGAGGGGGAATCATGGATGGGGAAAAGGGGAAGGGAGAGGGGGCATCATGGTTGGGAAAAGGGGAAGGGAGAAGGGGAATCATGGTTGGGGAAAGGGGAAGGGAGAGGGGAATCATTGTTGGGAAAAGGGGAAGGGAGAGGAGAATCATGGTTGGGAAAAGGAGAAGGGAGAGGGGAATCATGGTTGGGAAAAGGGGTAGGGAGAGGGGAATCATGGATGAGAAAAGGGGAAGGGAGAGGGGGAATCATGGTTGGGAAAAGGGGTAGGGAGAGGGGAATCATGGACGAGAAAAGGGGAAGGGAGAGGGGGAATCATGGTTGGGAAAAGGGGAAGGGAGAGGGGGAATCATGGTTGAGAAAAGGGGAAGGGAGAGGGGAATCATTGTTGGGAAAAGGGGAAGGGAGAGGAGAATCATGGTTGGGAAAAGGGGAAGGGAGAGGGGGAATCATGGTTGGAAAAGGGGAAGGGAGAGGGGAATCATGGATGTGGAAAAGGGGAAGGGAGAGGGGAATCATGGTTGGGGAGAGGGGAAGGGAGAGGGGAATCATGGTTGGAAAAGGGGAAGGGAGAGGGGGAATCACGGTTGGGAAAAAGGGAAGGGAGAGGGGAATCATGGTTGGGGAGAGGGGAATCATGGTTGGGGAAAGGGGAAGGGAGACGGGGAGTACCAGAGAGACATTCTGTAATGATCAATAATCTGATTGTTTGGAGTCAAATGACCTTGCCTGGTGTCTCAGGGTTGGGTGTCTGCACCCACACCACCCTTCTCTGCCACCTGTCCCGCACCCCTCCCGCGGCGCTCCGCCCCCGCCATTCCCAGCATCCTCTACTCCCGCCGGATTTACAGACTCGCTCTCCGCTCCACGTCGACAAATACGGTCCCGTGTACAAAAGCCTCAGGCAGCCTTGCTATATATAAGTGCCTGAGACTTCTGCACGGTGTTGTATGTGTGACACCAAAAAGAAATTCATTTATTTATTGAGATACAGTGCAAAAGAGGCCCTCCCGGCACTTCGAGCCACACTGCTGATTTAACCCCAGCCTAATCACAGGAAAATTTACAATGACCAACTATTGCAAACTGCACATTATTGCAAATTGTTACACCTGGGTAAATTGTTATTGTTTATATTATTATTCTGTACTTTATCACTAGTTCAGTCTGCACTTCTGCTTAATGTGTTTTTGAATGTTAGTGCTGCAACGAAAGAATTGCCTGCTGAGGATCAATAAATTATTTATTATTGTTGTTATTATCATTAATAATAGCCTACCAACCAGTATGTCTTTTACTGTGGGAGAAAGCTGGGACACCTGGAGGAAACCCACAGGGTCATGGGGCGAACACACAAATTCCTTACAGGCAGAGGCGGGAATCGAACCCGTCGCCTGGACTGTAAAACTTTGCTCTAACCACTGTGCTACCATGCCGCCGAGTCTTCAATCGGTACATGTAACGTCAGAGAAGTGTATACAGTATACATCCTGAAATTCTTCTTCTTCGCAAACGTCCACGAAAACAGAGGAGTGCCCCCAAGGAATGAATGACAGGTGTTCTTAGGAGGAGGAGAAGATGGCGGCGTGATGGCAGCGTGCGGCCTCTCCGGTGAATGATACCTGTTATCTGTCAAGTAGGGGACTGTGCACAATTCTGATTTGATGGAGACAGACGTGAGAGTACGAAGGAACATCTGGAGAAACTTCTGAAATGCCCGCTTCGCTGCCGCTGCTACTGTGTGGTAACTGGAATCTCCGGAGCAGAAGGCCCCAAAATCCTCGGCTTTGCGTGTTTCAGCGGCCGGGGTGAGGTTGTAGGCGCTCGGCAGAGGATGGCGCTCGGGAGGCTGTATCGGAGGGCTGGTCGGAAGCTCGAAGTTTTCGGTTGGATGGACTCGGGGGTCGATCGACTCGGGAACTTTGAGACTTTATTTACTGTGCCCGTGGTCTGTTCTTCATCAAATTATGGTATAGCTTTGCACTGCTGTAACTATATGTTATAATTATGTGGTTCTGTCAGTGTTAGTCTTTGGTTTGTCCTGTTTTCTGTGATATCACTCCGGAGAAACATTGTATCATTTCTTAATGCATGTATGCATTTCTAAATGACAATAAAAGAGGACTGAGTGGTCTCATAATCTAAAATGCTAGAATCCCACAGCCAACCCCCACCCAGCTCCCCCCTCCCACGCACAAGCAGCAGCAAAGCAGCGACCACTCCCCCCAGCAAAAACGTAACGGCACCCCCCACTGGACACTCAAGTGTGCAGCAAAGCATCAATAAAGACACAGACTTGCAATACTCCAAAGGCTACTCGTTCACCCGGTATTCAACACACCACAGGCTCTCTCTCTGCCCCTGATAAGGGAGAAAGAGGTGTCCCCATCTCACAGCGAGAGGGGAGACATAACAAAACAACTTGCTGGCTTACGGTGTTAAAAGTCTGTTGTGTCGCTTTTTCCGAGCTCTGTGCCCAAACAACTCGGGTCTCTGGGCACGCAGCTGGCAGCCAGCTCACTGCTCTCGATCTTCCGTGTACTCCCACGACGCATCAGGCGACGGCACTGGCCTCGAACCTACCCATCTCCAGAGCCACGAAAATCCTGCACCCTGAAGGCGCGCTCGTCTTCCAGGCCACGTCATTAGCTTAATTTTGATTTAAGGTTTTGAACCATACTTTCTCCTGCAACTCTTAAGCCATCGGGCGGTACTGTGCAGTGACCTCTGATGCCCCTCCCAACAGCAGTGGATTATGGGAGCAGATCTTCGGATTGGACACTGATGATGAAAGCGTCATATCTCACCTGAGCCCATCACTCTCGAGAAAGATGCAAAACAATAAGTGATAGGGGTCACGAAACCCATACAATTTTCTCTTCCATTTTCCCAACTGGGAAAAGATAACCCCTGAAAATTTACAATTGGCTGCTGATTTACAAATAAACAATTAACCTCAGGAAATGCAAATATACTAATTACACATTACGTCCTGGAGCTGAGTTCCAATGCGTATTGTTCAAAGCCTCCCACTAACATCAGCACGCTGGAGCCAGTCAATGCTTTGCACAGGAATCTCAGCCACGATCCACCGTGACAGCTCCCTATCGCCTCTCTCAGTCAAGTGCCCGGAATTTCCGTGGATCACGCCATGGGGACCGGGACTGCAGGCACTCGACATCCAAAAGCAGAACCAGGGAATGTCGGACACTCTCAGCTGGTCAAAGTTCAGTGTGTTATCAAAGTACACGGGCATCACCATATACAGACCTGTGATTTGTTTTGCTGCGGGCATTCACGGTAAATAAAAAGACACGCAACAGGATCAAAGAAAGACCTCACCCAAAAGCCTGAAAAGCTGCCCATGTGCAAAAGGCAACAAATTAGATTAGATTATTAGATTAGATTACGAGGACACGCAGTCCTCTTTTATTGTCATTTAGTAATGCATGCATTAAGAAATGATACAATATTCCTCCGGTGTGATACCACAGAAACACAGGACAGACCAAGACTGAAAAACTGACAAAAACCACATAATTATAACATATAGTTACAACAGTGCAACAATACCATAACTTGATGAAGAACAGGCCATGACACAGTAAAAAAGTTCAAAGTCTCTCAAATGTCCCACATCTCACACAGACGGGAGAAGGAAGAAAACTCTCCCTGCCGTGCCGGACCACAGTCCGACTCTGAGTCGTCCGAAAACTTCGAGCCTCCGATCAGCCCTCCGACACCGAGTACCGAGCGCCATCTCTGCTGAACACTTCGACCTCAGCCTCGGTCGCCAGCAGCAGGCAAAGCTGGGGATTTTGGGGCCTTCCCCTCCGGAGATTCTCGATCGCACAGTAGCAGCGGCAGCGAACCGGGCATTTCAGAAATTTCTCCAGATGTTTCTCACGGCTGTCTCCATCAAATCAGAATTGTGCGCGGTGCCCTATTTAACAAATATGATATCATTTCACCGGAGAGCTGCGTGCGCTGCGTCGCGCCGCCATCTTCTCCTCCCGCCTAGTTTAAATTGGGCAGCGATATGTAAACCCTCCGGTACTGTTGGCTGTGTAAGTCCAGGGAAGACAATCTCTGTCCCCACCAAACGTGTGAGATTGATGTGCAAAACCTCCTGTTTGTGTGGACGCTGTGTGATGTGTTCCCCCCGTTACAAATCTGTGCTACGAAATAACAGGCAGTACACCATATGCAATTAAACGATTTGACTTTATAATCCTTAATTTGAGTAAAGGGTTAGGAAAGAAAAAGCAAAAAGAAAAGGGCCCATTTTAATGAAACAGTCTAACGTGCACGAGCTGGAGCTTGTGGATTCCCCATCACCGATCCTCCATTGATTTCCCCCGGGGCTTCAAATCCCGGCTCTACTCCAAGTCCACACCTTTCTGGTGTCTACGACCTCTCCTTTCCAGCATCTTCTCTTTCCATCTCCCGCCGAACAAAAGACCCAAATCCCCTTGGTGTCAGGCACACAAAAAGAAAAAAAAACACTCCCTTCATTGGACGTCGCACATTCCGAAGTCCCCGTTATCTCCAGCCATAACCCAAACACTGCTGCTACAGAAAGACCATCACATTAGCAGTGCTTCTACAGAAAGACCATTGCATTAGCAGTGAAGCCTTTGGCTTAGTGTTACATATATAAAGAATTATAATCATTATTCTGATAGAAAGCACACACCACTAAACTTAATTGAGAGCACAGCCCAGAAAAATGAAGAAATTATCACCACAGAAGAAAGAGTTAACCAATGGAAGAGCGTGACCCTCCATGGAAGACATCCCCACAGTCTGAGCAGACGAGATGTCGACAAGGGAACGGCAGATGCCTGGCTCAGAGTTGGAAGTCTCTTCCCAGCAACAGAGGGGTTCCTTGTGGCCATACAGAACCAGGTGGTTAACACAAAAAAATTATCAAAAACGCATCATAATAGGCCAACAAATTCAAGATGATCAGTTCAGAAAATGTCAAGAGAAACCAGACACAATCCAGCACATTACAGGATCTGGTCCTTCCCCCTCACTTTTTTATTCCGTCATCTTCCCCCTTCCTTTCCAGTCCTTAAAAAGGGGTCTCGGCCTGAAATGTCAACTGCTTATTCATTTCCAAGGACGCTGCCTGACCTGCTAAGTTCTCCAGCATTTTGTGTGTGTAGTTTTGGATCCTGTAGCAGTTTAACTCAATCTGATTACTTACACAGGCACAGTCAAGTGGCAAACATCATTCACCAAAATCTTGCTTTAAAATACATACTCATAAAAGACACTCTACCTTACCATAAATACAAGCCTGGTCCACTTTTAGAGTAAAAGACCTACAAACTATACTATGGCCAATCAGTTATTACAGATAGGTCAATCCATAACAACAATATAACATGACAGGATAAACAAGCGAGAACAACTTATTTGATCGATATCACCATTCTAAATATATACACAGCATATGGAAATCAATTAGTCAGAAACACCAGAAATGTGCTGAACTAAAAGAGGAAATTGATAGACTATGGAATATGAACAGGGTATACATTGTCCCAATAGTAATATCTACAACTGGTATTATCCCGAAGTCACTACACAATTAAAAGAGGAAATTGATAGACTATGGAATATGAACAGGATATACATTGCCCCAATAGTAATATCTACAACTGGTATCATCCCAAAGTCATTACACAATTAAAAGAGGAAATTAATAGACTATGAAATATGAACAGGGTATGCAGTGTCCCAATAGTAATATCTACAACTGGTATCAACCCAAAGTCCCTACATACTAGCCTTAAACAATTAGGCCTGCACAGCAATATTTATGTAAACCTTCAGAAAGCCAGAACACTAAACACCACTAGAATAGTCTGAAAGTTCCCAGCAGTTGAGAAATGAGTGTGCTTGACTATGCCTGTACCTCAGGTTTTACCAGCATGAGCTGAGAAAAAAGAATAATAATTTTAAAAAATCATCAAAATTTGCAAAATTTGTTCATACTTCCAATGATATTATATTGCCACAATATATAGGAAAACTCAAAACATTTGAAGAACTACACACAATAACATACTGCGCAGCATTAACAGCGGTGCAATGCAACGGCTCCAAAATGGAGGCACCCATTAATAGAAACCCAAAATTGAGAGAGGAAACGAGAGCACTGAAAAGACAGAGATGATTAAGAAGCAAAGTTGAAGCCTTAAGAGCAGAAGTAGCCCTCCTAATGGAGTATAAAAAGGTTAACCCAAGCAAGAAAGTTAAGAGAAAAGCTAAGGAAATATTCAAGGTCCATCCAAGATACGATCAGCCTAACAAAAGCATGGTAGAATTTATAGGTACCCTAAAACAAAGGCTTGGTGCATAAAAGGCCACACTAAATAGATCGATAAAACGCACCAGATGAAGAAAGCGGAATTATCAGTTCAGGAACAGTGAGAAAAAGTTTTATACAGGACATTGAAAATGTTTGACTTGCCAAAATGTCACCAGCCCCAGCACAGGATTAACAAGCGCCGAGATAATGAACTTTCGGTCTAATATCTGGTCAAAGAGGGTGACGCACAATCAGGAAGCCAGCTGGGACAGGGAGGGAAAAGAACGCATTCGCACAATTGAAGACACGCAAACACCTTGAGGTTACAATGGATGTGCTGAAAGTGGTTATAAACAATATCCACAACTGGAAAGGTACCAGCAATGATACCGAATATAACTATCGGCATAAAAAATTTATTTCCCTTCATCTGCACCTAATAATACATATCAACAATTTCCTTAAAAACCCTGGAGCAGTGCCGGAATTTTTTGGCAGAAATTAAAACGTATCTCTCACCTTAAGGAGACATCACAAATGACCCATCGAAATATCGTCCTATCACTTGTTTACAGACTCTATTAGAAATTGTAACATCATGCATCTCGCAAGCAATCATCATTTACTTAGATAACCACAATATACTTCACAGAAGATCAGAAAGGATGCCTTAAGGGTGCGAAAGGATGTAAAGAACAACTGATAATAGATTCTGTAATTTGACATCAAGCCCTGCGGAAAAGCAGAAATCTGTCATCTACCATTTGATTCTGTCCCACACTTATGGTTAATAGAAGTTTTTAATATATATAAACTGCGCCCAATACCTGTGAAAGTCCTGCAACATCTGATGAGGCATTGGCGTACTATAGTCACCCTATCTATTAACAGCCAAAAAAAAAGAACAAACACCATTATCAAAGTAAACTTGAGACATTTTCCAAGGGCAACTCTCTAAGCCCATTGACATTCTGACTCACTTTCGACCCACTCCCCGATTTACAGAATTGAAAGGAAATTGTGTATCCAGTCAGAAGCAGCAAAATGAATGATACCTTAACACACCTTCTATAGATGGATGATTTGAAATTAGACACTCCTTCATTGGTAAAGCAAAATTAATTAAATCAAATAGCAGGAAGCTGCAAAGTGTTGTAAATTTAGTCAGCTCCATCTGGAGTACTGTGCGGCGATGGGCAAGTGGTTAGGGCGTTGGACTAGCGATCTGAAGGTCGTGGGTTCAAACCCCGGCTGGGGCAGCGTGTTGTGTCCTTGAGCAAAGGCACTTCACCACACAGTGCTGCAGTCTACCCAGCTGAGAATGGGTACCGGCAAAAAATGCTGGGGGGTAACCTCGCGATAGACTGGTGTCCTATCCGGGCGGGGAGTAGAGGGTGGGCAGTCTCGTACTCTCAGTCGCTTCACGTCACAGACACTGGCATAAGCACGGGCCTGATGGGCCACAAGGCTCGGGACAGACGTTAATCTAAAAATCTTGGGCACTAGCCTACGAAGTACCCAGGACATCTTCAGGGAACGGTGTCTCAGAAAGGCAGCGTCCATTATTAAGGACCTCCAGCACCCAGGGCATGCCCTTTTCTCACTGTTACCATCAGGTAGGAGGTACAGGAGCCTGAAGACCCACACTCAGCGATTCAGGAACAGCTTCTTCCCCTCTGCCATCCGATTCCTAAATGGACATTGAACCCATGAACATTACCTCACTTTTTTAAAACATATTTCTGTTTTTTTTTGCACGGTTTTTAATCTATTCAGTACACATATATTGTAATTGATTTGCTTATTTATTTATTTATTATTATTTTTTCTTCTGCTATATTATGTATTGCATTGAACTGCTGCTGCTAAGTTAACAAATTTCATGACACATGCCAGTGATAATAAACCTGATTCTGATTCTGACTCTGAGAACAATCTTCTAAAGATATAAATATGAACTTTGGACCTAGACAAGTGCGGAAAGTTAAACATAAAGAAAGGTGCGATAGAGCCAGTAGACTATAAAACAGAGCAGCAGGACTCAATGCAACCAATGGATGAATCTGAAACATATATAAATATCTGGGATATCAACAAGCAACGAAAATAGATCATAGTGCGCCAAAGGGAAAACTTTCCACAGAATTTACTTCAAGACTTAAGAAAACCTTTCAAATACAGCTCAATATAAAAAAAATCGAAGGCGGCAAATATTTTCGCCATACACATATTAATATATCTTTTTTGAAATAATATCCTGGTCCGAACCCAATCTGAAAAATTTACATAAGAACAGAAATGACAGATTTTAGCAAACAGTATGTACACTCGAATACACTTAGATTAAAGCTACCAAGGACAGAAGGAGGAAGAGGAATAACAGACATAAAATATTTACACATCCCTCAGATAAAACTTCTAAGGATATATTTTCATCAACGAAAACAGGATTCAGCACTTCACGTGAGCATATGCAATCCTAATAAGAAGTACACTCCACTGAACTTAAAAGAAAACATAACCCAGAAAAAATGCAGAAAGTGCCAAGAGAAACCCAAGATAATCCAACACAATACAGGATCCTGTAGCAATTTAACTCAATCTGATTACTCACCGCCAAGTGGCAAACATCATTCACCAAGATCTTGCATTAAAATACAAACTCATAAAAGAAATCATACCTTACTATAAATACAAGCTTGATCCAATTTTAGAGTCAGAATTCAATAAATTATATTACAACTGAACCATTATTACAGATGGCATAATCCATTATAACCACCTGGATATAGTTAAACAGGATAAACAAGCAAGAGCAACTTACTTAATATATATAGCAATTCCAACCACACATAGCATAGAGAAATCAATAAGTGAGAAAACCCAGAAATATGCTGTATTAAAAGAGGAAATTGATAGACTATGGAACATGAGCAGGGTATACATTGTTCCAATAGTAATATTTACAACTAGTATCATCCCAAAGTCACTACTCAATAGCATTAAGCACTCAGGCCTACACAGCAATATCTATGTAAATCTTCAGAAAGCCATAACACTAAACGCAACTAGAATAGTTCAAAAGTTCCCAGCAATTGAGAAATGAGCGTGCTTGGCTATACCTGTACCTCAGGTTTTACCAGCTTGAGCTGAGAAAAAAAATATTAATAATAAGTAAATAAGCAATATAAAAAATAAGGACGTGAAATGAAGAGTCCTTGAAAGTGAGCCCATAGGTTGTTGAAGCAGTTCAGTGACGGGATGAGAAAAACTGAATGAGGTTATCCCCTCTGGTTCAAGAGCCTGATGGTTGAGGGGTAATAACCGTTCCTGAACCTGGTGGTGTGGGTCCTGAGGCTCCTGTACCTCCTTCCTGATGGTTGAGGGGTAATAACCGTTCCTGAACCTGGTGGTGTGGGTCCTGAGGCTCCTCTACCTCCTTCCTGATGGTTGAGGGGTAATAACTGTTCCTGAACCTGGTGATGTGGGACCTGATTTTCCTGTACCTGCTTCCTGATGGTTGAGGGGTGATAACTGCTCCTGAACCTGGTGGTGTGGGTCCTGAGGCTCCTGTACCTCCTTCCTGATGGTTGAGGGGTAATAACCGTTCCTGAACCTGGTGGTGTGGGTCCTGAGGCTCCTCTACCTCCTTCCTGATGGTTGAGGGGTAATAACTGTTCCTGAACCTGGTGATGTGGGACCTGATTTTCCTGTACCTGCTTCCTGATGGTTGAGGGGTGATAACTGCTCCTGAACCTGGTGGTGTGGGTCCTGAGGCTCCTGTACCTCCTTCCTGATGGTTGAGGGGTAATAACTGTTCCAGAACCTGGTGCTGTGGGTCCTGAGGCTCCTGTACCTCCCTCCTGATGGTTGAGGGGTAATAACTGCTCCTGAACCTGGTGGTGTGGGTCCTGAGGCTCCTGTACCTCCTTCCTGATGGTTGAGGGGTAATAACTGTTCCAGAACCTGGTGCTGTGGGTCCTGAGGCTCCTGTACCTCCCTCCTGATGGTTGAGGGGTAATAACTGTTCCTGAACCTGGTGGTGTGGGTCCTGAGGCTCCTGTACCTCCTTCCCAATGGCTGAGGGGTAATAACTGTTCCTGAACCTGGTGGTGCGGGTCTTGAGGCTCCTGTACCTCCTTCCTGATGGTTGAGGGGTAATAACTGTCCCTGAACCTGGTGGCGTGGGACCTGAGGCTCCTGTACCTCCTTCCTGATGGTTGAGGGGTAATAACTGTCCCTGAACCTGGTGGCGTGGGACCTGAGGCTCCTGTACCTCCTTCCTGATGGTTGAGGGGTAATAACTGTTCCTGAACCTGGTGCTGTGGGTCCTGAGGCTCCTGTACCTCCTTCCTGATGGTTGAGGGGTAATAACTGTTCCTGAACCTGGTGGTGTGGGTCCTGAGGCTCCTGTACCTCCTTCCTGATGGTTGAGGGGTAGTAACTGTCCCTGAACCTGGTAGTGTGGGTCCTGAGGCTCCTGTACCTCCTTCCCGATGGTTGAGGGGTAATAACTGTCCCTGAACCTGGTGGTGTGGGTCCTGAGGCTCCTGTACCTCCTTCCTGATGGTTGAGGTGTAATAAATGTTCCTGAACCTGGTGGTGTGGGTCCTGAGGCTCCTGTACCTCCTTCCTGATGGCAGCAGCAAGAAGAGAGCATGTCCTGTGTGGTGGGGGTCCCTGATGATGGAAGCTGCTTTCCTGTGACAGCGGCCCGCGGAAATGTGCTCAATAGTGAGGAAGCAATTGACTGCGCAATATCTGCTACTTTTCGTCAGCGTCAAAGGGTATGTTTGAAGGTTACGGGTTGAAGCCCTGAAGTACCCACTGTTTCTCCCTCCACAGATGCTGCCTGACCCACTGAGTATTTCCTGCATTCCATTCCTGTAACAGATTTACACCTTGTTGTGGATCTCAAACAGAACGTACGTGTCACAGCTCACCTTCACTCCTTGAGAACAGTTGATGGAGAGTAATTGTAACTGGTGCAGTTAGAAGTGTGCTCACCCCGGGCCCATCGGCTCCGTGTAGCCAATAAGGATACAGGAAACAAATTTAGGATATGCCAAATTAGGCTATTGAGCTCTGCTGTTCATTTCTGGCTGATTTTTAAAATTTATATATTTATTTACATTAGGTACTTATTTATTTGCTAAATTTATCTTCATAGCGAATAGGGAAGGTGAGCACCAGCTGCCTTCCTTTTGATCGCTGGTGGGATCGCTCTGCTACGGAGAGGGGAGACTGCCTTTTGATTGCCGGTGGGATCGCTCTGCTACGGAGAGGGGAGACTGCCTTTTGATCGCTGGTGGGATTGCTCTGCTACGGAGAGGGGAAACTGCCTTTTGATGACTGGTGGGATCACTCTACTATGGTGAGGGAAAAGCCTACCGCTGTGCCCGGAGAATGTTACCCAGGTTTCTGCGTTTTGGATATGGACTTGGACTGTAGACTTACAGTTTGTCATATTCTGTCGTTTTTCGCCCGATCTTCCTCATTTTTTTGTGCACGGCGGTGGGGGATTTTGGGGGAGTCGATGTGCCTGATCTGTCTTTGTACATTTCTTTTGCGCGAGGAGGAGAGATTTGGGGGGGGGGGGGTCGATGATCGTGCTGGCATTCTTTTCTTTCTCGGTTTCGCGGCTGTCTGGGGAAGAAGAATTTCAGATTTGTGTACTTCGACAATGAATGAACTCTTCAACCTCCGAGTACAGTGCAGATCCATTGCAAAGGCCCTTCTGCCCCTCGAGCCCTGCTGCCAGCAACACCCCCCCACCCCCCCGGCTGAATCCTCGCCTAAACAGGGGACAGTTTACAATGACCAATTAATTTCTAACCCGCACGTCTTCGGACCGTGTGGGGAAACCAGAGCACCCGATGGAAACGCGCACAGACCACGAGGGGGACTGCTTACAGATGAACTCTGAACTCTGAACTCTGAGAACGTTGCTGTAACCGTTACTGTAACAGGGAAACCCAGACACGGAACATAGAACAGTGCAGTACAGATTCAGACTTATTCACCACGTGTACACAAAACACACAGCGAAATGCATCCTTCGCATTAGCATTCAAGATGGCCGCAAGAGTCACCACTGTACAGGCCCTCTAGATGGCGATGTGGAGTCGACCTACTCAGAGATCAATCTAACTCTTCCCTCCCACGTAGCCCTCCGGTTTTCCGTAGCCCTTCCATGTGCCTATCTAAGAGTTTTTTTAAATGTCCCTAACGTATCTGCCTCCCGTGAGAGGGGGTCGGAGAGGTGCTGTGGTGTGGCGCCCAAGCTGGATTTGGTGCTGCTCCCACAGTTCACTCAGCAGAAGACAAGTTGTATTGTGAAGCGAGAGAGATTCTGCAGATGCTGGAAATCCAGAGCAACACACACACACACACACACACACACACACACACACTCAAAATGCTGGAGGAACTCAGCAGGTCAGGCAGCATCTATGGAGAGGAATAATGGACAATACGTGCAGGAGTAGGCCATTCAGCCCTTCGAGCCAGCACCACCATTCACTGTGATCATGGCTGATCATCCACAATCAGTACCCCGTTCCTGCCTTCTCCCCATATCCCTTCACTCCGCTATCTTTAAGAGCTCTATCTAACTCTTTCTTGAAAGAATCCAGAGAATTGGCCTCCACTGCCTCTGAGGCAGAGCATTCCACAGATCCACAACTCTCTGTGTGAAAAAGTTTTTCCTCAACTCCGTTCTAAATGGCCTACCCCTTATTCTTAAACTGTGGCCTCTGGTTCTGGACTCCCCCAACATTGGGAACATGTTTCCTGCCTCTAGCGTGTCCGATCCCTTAATAATCTTATATGTTTCAATCAGATCCTCTCTCATCCTTCTAAATTCCAGTGTATACAACCCCAGTCGCTCCAATCTTTCAACATATGACAGTCCCGCCATCCCTGGAATTAACCCTGTGAACTTACGCTGCACTCCCTCAATAGCAAGAATGTCCTTCCTCAAATTTGGAGACCAAAACTGTACACAATATTCCAGGTGTGGTCTCACCAGGGCCCTGTACAGCTGCAGAAGGACCTCTTTGCTCCTATACTCAACTCCCCTTGTTATGAAGGCCAACATGCCATTAGCTTTCTTCAATGCCTGCTGTACCTGCATGCTTACTTTCAGTGGCTGATGAACAAAGACAGCCAGATCTCGTTGTACTTCCCCTTTTCCTAACTTGACACCATTCAAATAGTAATCTGCCTTCCTGTTCTTACCACCGAAGTGGATAACCTCACATTTATCCACATTAAACTGCATCTGCCACACTGCAACATTCATGGCCTCAGGGACTTGTACTTCAATTTTTCATGCCTGACTGTGTCTTACCGATTTTATTTTTTAATGTGCTATATGCGCCTCGCGATGTGTTTTGTGCCTTGGCCCCGGGGGAGCGTTGTTTCATCCGGCTGCGTTCATGGGCATTCACGTACGGTTGAATGACAATGACAACCGACACGACGTTTGTTGTCACGGCAAACGCAGCGTTTCACTGCGTGTTTCGACGCACGTCTGATAAGTAAATGAATCCGAGTCTGATTTAGTGGAAGGACTGGGAGGGATACGGTGGGGATCGTAGCTCCACTGGCCATCACTGCACTCAGCAGAAGCCCAGGTCTTCGGCCAAGGGCAACCGGCAGGAAAAGAGTGTTTCAGGAACAGAGTCTTCCCCTCCACCATCAGCCTTCTGAATGGACAATGAACCCAGGAGCACCACCTCACTATCTTCATCCTCTCTGCTTTCCACTGCTTATTTAATTTCATTTGTATACAGCAGTGAGCAAAAGTCTTAGATATCTATAGGTGCCTCAGACTTTTGCACTGTATTTGTCAATGTCGAGCGGTGAGTGAGCTTTGTAAAGGATGTTAGGAATGGCGGGGGTGGAGGGACGCGGGACAAACTAGAATGATTGGCGAGGGGCAGAGCAGCCAGGGTATGTTCTTCTGACCAGGCTGATGAGATACTTGCGTTAGTGAGCAGTTGTACAGGCGTGCCTAATAAAGTGGCCACTGGGTGCACGCACAGAAATAGATAGATAGGTAGGCGGATAGACAAGGTAAACAAATAGGTATATAGATAGAGAGACAGATAGATCATTAGATAGATAGGCAGATGGATAGATAGACAGACAGATAGACAGATAGATAGATGGATGGATAGATAGATATACAGGTAGATAGATAGAATGACAGATAGATAGACAGACAGATAGATAGATAGACAGAGAGATGGACAGATAGATGGATAGACAGACAGACAGATAGACAGATAGAGAGATGGATGGATAGATAGATAGAAAGATAGATAGATAAGAAGAAGAAGAAGAAGAAGAATAACTTTATTGTCATTGTTGTGGAGCAATGAAACACAGTTTAGCAGCTCAACGTTTTGCAGCACGACAAAGAATATATACATAAAATAAACTCTAAAACCTCAGGAGTGCAGTCTAAAATTAATAATATAAGGATGGGGGTGTAGGTCTATTGCACACCTGCCATTCCTGGAAGTGTGATGCATTTAGCTTCCGCCGTCTTAGGAGGGGGGCAGGAGAAGGGAAGGGGGTGTTATACGTTTCACTGCTTGTGGGTAGAAGCTGTTAAGGAGTCTGTTTGTTTTTGTCCTTAGTGCTCTGTATCTCTTCCCAGAAGGTAGAGGGGAAAACAGGTGATGTCCAGGATGAGTGGGATCCTTTGAAATACAAGTGGCCTCCTTTTGAAGTCTGCCAGTATAAATGTCTCTGAGGGAGGGTAATGTTGTGCCAATAACCCGCTCTGCCACCCTCACCACCCGCTGCAGGTCCTTCCTGTTCTGTTCTGTGCAGCTGGCAAACCACACTGCACAGCAATACGTCAGGAGGCTCTCTATAGTTGTCCGATAGAAGTTGATCAGCAGGTGATGAGGGAGGAGAGCGTGCTTTAGCTGCCTTAGGAAGTAGAGCCTCTGTTGGGCCTTCCCCACCTGATAAGAGGTATGGGCAGTCCAGGTGAGGGTCAGCCAAGATGTGGACGCCGAGGAACTTGAAACTCTCTACTCTCTCCACCTCTTTCCCGTATATATAGAAAGATAGATGGAGATAGGTAGATATACAGATAGATAGATAGATAGATAGATACATAGACAGATATACAGATAGAGAGATAGTTAGATAGACAGATAGACAGATTGATAGAGAGATAGACAGATAGATAGACAGTCAAATAGATACTCAGATAGATAGACAGATGAACAGATGGATAGATAGATAGATAGGTGAACAGATAGAAAGACAGACAGATAGATAGATAGACAGATAGACAGATAGGGAGACAGACAGACAGATAAATAGTCAGATAGATAGCTAGATGGACAGATAGATGAACAGATAGAAAGACAGATAGACAGATAGGGAGACAGATTGGAAACAGATTGGGGTTTATATACAATTACTATCATAGTTGCCCATCACAGGACAGGAAGATTGTTGCCCTCTGGGCAATTAGGTCCTAATTAAGTGGCTCCCACTGCAGCGGCTTCCAGTTTATATCGAACGACTGAGCGTGAACTGTGCCAGGCAGCTAGCTCTACAGGTCACAAAATACCGACCCTTCCTCCAAACAGACTGCCCCAGCTTCCTCTCCAAATTTTGTTGCACGAGGCCCAGCCGTTTGAATTGACATCGCAGAAATGTTACAGTTGGGACTGAGCCAGTCCCTGGAGGAAGACGATTGAATGGCCTGTCACCACCGAGGCCTCATTACTGGGACAGCGAGCTGCTGCACTGCACTGTTCTGGCTCCTTAAGGTTGTCATAGCTAGGGGCGCGTAGTGGGGAGAAACTCCCACCGCCAATTAAGCGCTCCCAATGGCGTGTGTCTCAAGTAGCCTCTGACAACCCAGTCCCGTTCCTGGCCGTCACATGTGGCTCAGCGACTGAGCCCGGTGGGAATGTTTCTACTGACAGGAGAAGGGAGCAAAGGCTGGCTACTGTCTCTTCGAGCAGATGGGGGCTCGTCAGCCCGTGCTGGGCAGCTCATCCGGGAGAAGGAAAACTCTGATCTCAAACCTCCGCTGCTTTGCGGCTGTACCCGCTCACGGAGGTTGGGGTAAGCCCCAAGGGAGAAAAAAATTCGGAGCTGGAACCCCCAGCTCGACATCGACCGGCAACTCCTGTCCAACTGAGTCGGTCTCGGCAGCTCCTTTCGGATTGAACAGACGTGCGGAGACGGGGAGCCCTCTGCGTGAGCAACAGCTTACCTTCCACATCGTACTGCTCTGGGCTTGCTTGGAAAATGGCTTGTATGTCATACAGATGTAATATTCATGGTCCAGCTCGACCGACAGAGTCCAAAGCAAAGTTTACTGTTTATCTGTGCTGGGTGCGAACATGCTTTATACTTTATTGTCGCCAAACAATTGATACTAGAACGTACAATCATCACAGCGATATTTGATTCTGCCCTTCCCGCTCCCTGGAGTACAAACTGATAGTAAATATTAAAAATTTAAATTATAAATCATAAATAGAAAATAGAAAATGGAAAGTAAGGTAGTGCAAAAAAAAACTGAGAGGCGGGTCCGGATATTTGGAGGGTACGGCCCAGATCCGGGTCAGGATCCATTCAGCAGTCTTATCACAGTTGGAAAGAAGCTGTTCCCAAATCTGGCCGTACGAGTCTTCAGGCTCCTGAGCCTTCCCTTTAACCATATAAACATATAACAATTACAGCATGGAAACAGGCCATCTCGGCCCTTCTAGTCCGCGCCGAACTCTTACTCTCACCTAGTCCCACCGACCTGCACTCAGCCCGTAACCCTCCATTCCTTTCCTGTCCATATATCTATCCAATTTAACATTAAATGACAACATGGAACCTGCCTCAACCACTTCTGCTGGAAGCTCGTTCCACACAGCTACCACTCTCTGAGTAAAGAAGTTCCCCCTCATGTTACCCCTAAACTTTTGCCCTTTAACTCTCAACTCATGTCCTCTTGTTTGAATCTCCCCCACTCTCAATGGAAAAAGCCTATCCACGTCAACTCTATCAATCCCCCTCATAATTTTAAATACCTCTATCAAGTCCCCCCCTCAACCTTCTACGCTCCAAAGAATAAAGACCCAACTTGTTCAACCTTTCTCTGTAACTTAGAATTATATTTAATGAGAATTATAAGTAATCTTTGAATTATATTTTATTAAGTTATTGATGGTAATACTTTGGTTTATGTGCTGTGTGTGACCTATGTATTTCTGGGTGCATTCTGGTCCAGAGGAACATTGTTTTGTCTGGTTGTACACATGCCAATAAACTTCAGCTGGAACTTGCATTAAGGGAGGTGGCGGTATTAGGAAGACAAAAGGCAAGGGGGGGGAGGCCCTCAAGACATCCCCGGCAGGTAGTTAAGGAGCCCCAAGCATTTCTGCATTGAGACCAAAAGGGGAACTGGGGAGGTTGACGCTCGCAAAACGCTGGAGGAACTCGGGGGGTCGGGCGGCATCTATAGAGATGAGTGAACAGTTGACGTTTCAAGCCAAGACCATTCACCGGGAATAAGAAGGTGGTGGTGGGGGAGAATACAAGCAGACAGGTGATAGGTGGGGGGGTAAAGGTGAGTGGGTAGCAAAGGAGGGCCAAAGAGACAGAGAGAAGCTGGGAGGTGATGGGTGGGAAAGGTAAAGGGCTGGAGAGGAAGGAATCTGATCGGAGAGGAGAGTGGACCGTGGGAGAAAGGGAAGGACGAGGGACACCAGGGGGAGGTGATGGGTGGGAAAGGTAAAGGCCTGGAGAGGAAGGAATCTGATCGGAGAGGAGAGTGGACCGTGGGAGAAAGGGAAGGAGGAGGGACACAAGGGGGAGTTGATGGGTGGGAAAGGTAAAGGGCTGGAGAGGAAGGAATCTGATAGGAGAGGAGAGTGGACCGTGGGAGAAAGGGAAGGAGGAGGGACACCAGGGGGAGGTGATGGGTGGGAAAGGTAAAGGGCTGGAGAGGAAGGAATCTGATCGGAGAGGAGAGTGGACCGTGGGAGAAAGGGAAGGAGGAGGGACACCAGGGGGAGGTGATGGGTGGGAAAGGTAAAGGGCTGGAGAGGAAGGAATCTGATCGGAGAGGAGAGTGGACCGTGGGAGAAAGGGAAGGAGGAGGGACACCAGGGGGAGGTGATGGGTGGGAAAGGTAAGGGGCTGGAGAGGAAGGAATCTGATCGGAGAGGAGAGTGGACCGTGGGAGAAAGGGAAGGAGAAGGGACACCAGGGGGAGGCGATGGGTGGGAAAGGTTGTGGGCTGGAGAGGAAGGAATCTGATAGGAGAGAAGAGTGGACGGTGGGAGAAAGGGAAGGAGGAGGGACACCAGGGGGAGGTGATGGGTGGGAAAGGTAAAGGGCTGGAGAGGAAGGAATCTGATCGGAGAGGAGAGTGGACTGTGGGAGAAAGAGAAGGAGGAGGGACACCAGGGGGAGGTGATGGGTGGGAAAGGCAAAGAGCTGGAGAGGAAGGAATCTGATCGGAGAGGAGAGTGGACCGTGGGAGAAAGGGAAGGAGGAGGGACACCAGGGGGAGGTGATGGGTGGGAAAGGTAAAGGGCTGGAGAGGAAGGAATCTGATCGGAGAGGAGAGTGGACCGTAGGAGAAGGGGAAGGAAGAGGGGCCACAGATTAAGGGTGAGAATAACCTGTTTTCATGCTCCAACGTTTAATGATTCCATGACTGTACAACATCTTTTCGCAATAAATACGGAAAATGGTGGAAATTATCAACAGTTCGGATTTCCAGCCCCTGAGGATTTGCTCTTGTTTGTTCTGAACACATTCTCCGGTCTGTATTTCTGTGTCCTTTGCCAAGCACCCCATGACACCGGGCAAAAGTGGAATTTCCCGCTGGCCAACCATGTCGATCCCCATTCAAAAGCAGCGGCCCTCCTCTCGCCATCACCCATTGTATCTCGAGAACCTCGGCTCAACCCGCCGAAAGCCGGATCTCCCGGTGGCCAACCGCCTCGATTCCCGTTCCGACCTGGTGACCGGAAACAGCAGCCCACCTCTCCCCGTCGTTCATTGAATCTCGAGCCCCTGCACTCGCCAGAAGTGGAATTTCCCACCGGCCAGCCATTTTATTTCTTGTGCAGACATGTCGGTCCACGGCCTCCTCTTCTGCCAAGATGAGGCCCCCTTAGGGTGGAGGAGCAGCACTTCATATTCTTTCCTGGTAGCCTCCAACCAGATGGCACGAGCATCGACTTCCCCTTCTGGTTATTTATTTATTGACTTCTTTGACAATTCGTCTATTTTCTTTTATTCTTTTTCCTCCTCTCCCTCCCTCCCTCTCCTATTCCCCACTCTTCTCCTCCACCTGCCCCTCTTCCTTCCCTTTCTCTCATTGAGTCTTAGAGTCGCGGAAGATGAAAACAGCCCATCTATTCCGTGCTGAGCCACTGGAAGTGTCCACTCCCATCGACCTGCTCCAGGACCATTCCCCTACCGTCCGTGTGCCTACCCAAGGTCCTCTTGAACGTCGAAATCCAGCTCGCCTACGCCATTTGTGTCTGGCAGCTCCTTCCCCGCTCCCACGACGCGCTCAGCGAAGAGGATTCCCCCTCATGTTCCCCTTTGGCGGATCAGAGCGACCTTGGTGTCCGAGTCCATGGGACACTCAAAGCTGCTGTGCAGGTTGACTCTGGTTAAGAAGGCGTACGGTGCATTGGCCTTCATCAATCGTGGGATTGAGTTTAGGAGCCGAGAGGTAATATTGCAGCTATATAGGACCCTGGTCAGACCCCACTTGGAGTGCTGTGCTCAATTCTGGTCACCTCACTACAAGAAGGACATGGAAACCATAGAAAGGGTGCAGAGGAGATTTACAAGGATTTTGCCTGGATTGGGGAGCATGCCTTATGAGAATAGGCTGAGTGAACTCGGCCTTTTCTCCTTGGAGCGACGGAGGATGCGAGGTGACCTGATAGAGGTGTATAAGGTGATGAGAGACATTGATCGTGTGGATAGTCAGAGGCTTTTCCCCAGGGCTGAAATGGCTAACACGAGAGGGCACAGTTTTAAGGTGTTGGAAGTAGGTACAGAGGAGATGTCAGATACGCAGAGAGTGGTGAGTGTGTGGAATGGGCTGCCGGCGGTGGTGGTGGAGGTGGAAACGATAGGGTCTTTAAAGAGACTCCTGGATAGGTACATGAAGCTTAGAAAAACAGAGGGCTATCGGTACCCCTAGGTAACTTCTTAAGTAAGTTCATGTTCGGCACAGCATTGTGGGCCAAAGGGCCTGTATTGTGCTGTAGGTTTTCTACGTTTCTAAACTTTTCACCTTTCACCCTTAACCCATGACTTCTAGTCGCAGCCTTGGCCAGCCTCAGTGGAAAGAGCCTACTTGCGTTTGCCCTGTCTAAACCCCTCAGAGTCTTGCTTATAGGCAACTGTTAGCCTCGTGAGACCATGGATTTGCGCCTTGGAAGGTTTCCAGGGCGCAGGCCTGGGCAAGGTTGTATGGAAGACCAGCAGTTGCCCATGCTGCAAGTCTCCCCTCTCCACGACACCGATGTTGTCCAAGGGAAGGGCATTAGGACCCATGCAGCTTGGCACTGGTGTCGTCGCAGAGCAATGTGTGGTTAAGTGCCTTGCTCAATCACACACACGCTGCCTCAGCCAAGGCTCAAATTAGCGACCTTCAGATCACTAGACAAATGCCTTAACCACTTGGCCACACGCCAACATACTCTTGTATAGCTCTGTCAAACAGTCCATTCGCCTCTCCAATCGGATCCCTTCCTCTCCAGCCCTTTATCTTTCCAACTCACCTGGCTTCACCTACCACCTTCCAGCTATCCTCCTTCCCGTCCCTCCCACCTTCACGTTCTGGTGTCTTCCCCTTTCCGTTCCAGTCCCGATGAAGGGTCCTCGGCCCGAAAGGTCGACAGCGTATTCCTTTCCACAGAGGCTGCCCGACCTGCTGAGTTCTTCCAGCACTTTGTGCGTGTTGCTTCCTCACTTCCAAGTCACCCGCCCTCTGCTGGTCTGTTGCGCCTCAGCTCCATCTGCGTCAAACCTCACCTGCCTGCTTACTTCCCCTTCCCTGCGGATTTGATCGCACAATTCCTGAGGGGGGAGGAATAACCGGGGAAGGTTTGCAATGTCAGATACGCACCTCATGCCAAAGGGCGATGATGGGGTTATCCTGCCTGTCCTGACCCATCCTTTCAATCAGCCTTCCCGCGATGTCTGCCCAAATGGTCGACGTGGCAACGCGGCTGCGAGCGTGGCACCTTGCCCCCCCCTCCCACCGCTGCCCGAGAGGAGCTTGTTTGTTCTCCTCGTGACTGCGTGGGTTTCCTCCGGGTGCTCCGGTTTCCTCCCACGGTCCGAAGACATGTGCGTTCGGATAGACTTCAGTTCAGCATTCAACGCAATCATTCCTCAGAAACTGATTGGAAAGCCAAGCCTACTGGGCCTGAACACCTCCCTCTGCAACTGGATCCTAGACTTCCTGACTGGGAGACCTCAGTCAGTCCGGATCGGGAGCAGCATCTCCACCACCATCACACTGAGCACGGGGGCCCCCCAGGGCTGTGTGCTCAGTCCACTGCTGTTCACTCTGCTGACCCACGACTGTGCTGCAACACACAGCTCGAACCACATCATCAAGTTCGCCGATGACACGGCCGTGGTGGGTCTCATCAGCAAGAACGATGAGTCAGTGTACAGAGAGGAGGTGCAGCAGCAACGGACTGGTACAGAGCCAACAACCTGTCTCTGAATGTGAACAAAATGAAAGAGATGGATGTTGACTTCAGGTAGACGCGGAGCGACCATTCTCCACTGAACATCGACGACTCCTCCGTAGAGATCGTTAAGAGCACCAAATTTCTTGGTGTTCACCTGGTGGAGAATCTCACCTAGTCCCTCAACACCAGCTCCATAGCAAAGAAAGCCCAGCAGCGTCTCTACTTTCTGTGAAGGCTGAGAAAAGTCCATCTCCCACCCTGCCATCCTCACCACATTTTACAGAGGTTGTATTGAGAGCATCCTGAGCAGCTGCATCACGGCCCGGTTCGGAAATTGCACCATCTCGGATTGCAAGACCCTGCAGCGGATAGTGAGGTCAGCTGAGAAGATCATCGGGGTCTCTCTTCCCGCCATCACAGACAGTTACACCACACGCTGCATCCGCAAAGCAAACAGCATTATGAAGGACCCCACGCACCCCTCATACAAACTCTTCTCCCTCCTGCCATCTGGAAAAAGGCACCGAAGCATTCGGGCTCTCAAGACCAGACTATGTAACAGTTTCTTCCCCCAAGCCATCAGACTCCTCAATACCCAGAGCCTGGACTGACACCAACCTACTGCCCTCTACTGTGCCTATTGTCTTGTTTATTATTTATTGTAATGCCTGCACTGGTTTGTGCACTTTATGCAGTCCTGGGTAGGTCTGTAATCTAGTGTAGTTTTTGTGTTGTTTTTACATAGTTCAGTGTAGTTTTTGTATTGTTTCATGTAGCACCAGGGTCCTGAAAAACGTTGTCTCATTTTTACTGTGTACTGTACCAGCAGTTAGATTAGATTAGACTATGAGGACACACAGTCCTATTTTATTGTCATTTAGTAATGCATGCATTAAGAAATGATACAATATTCCTCCAGTGTGATATCACAAAAACACAGGACAGACCAAGACTAAAAAACTAACAAAACCACATAATTGTAACATATAGTTACAACAGTGCAAAACAATACCGTAATTTGATGAAGAACAGACCATGGGCATGGTAAAAAAAAAGTCTCAAAGTCTCTTGAAGGTCCCATCATCTCACGCAGACAGTAGAAGGAAGAAAACTCTTCCTGCCATGAGCTTCCAGCGCCTCAAACTTGCCGATGTAGCACCCTGGAAGCACCCGACCACAGTCTGACTCTGAGTCCGTCCGAAAACTTCGAGCCTCCCACCAGCCCTCCGACACCGAGCACCGAGCACCATCTGTGCCGAGCGCTTGGACCCCGGCCCCGGCAACAGGCAATAGGCAAAGCCGAGGACTCGGGGCCTTCCCCTCCGGAGATTCTCGATTGCACAGTAGCAGCGGCAGTGAAGCAGGCATTTCAGAAGTTACTCCAGATGTTCCTCCGTGCTTCTCACGTCTGTCTCCATCAAATCAGGATGGTGCACGGTTCCTACTTCACAAATATGATATCATTTCGGAGCGGCCGTGTGCGCTACATCGCGCCGCCATCTTCACCTCCCCCCACCATTTGGGGGTCGAAATGATAACAAAAATTGACTTGACTTGACTTGAAGATGGGCCGCTCGCCAAGCAGTGGGCCTGCTACGGAGTGTGGCAACGCCTGCCTGTCCTCGGGCTGCGTCGGTCTCCGACGCAAGTGTCACATTTCCAGAGGGCCATGAGACATCGGGGCAGCATCGAGTCCGCTCCGCCCATTGTGCCTGCTCTGCCATTCCACGCTCGCTTTCCATACTCCCGCCCTCACCACCGGCTCAACCTGACCCCCCCTCGGTCTCTTGCACCGACGGCGCACATGGCCGACCTTCCGGGAGCTCGCCGGCTCGAAACGGCGAGCTTCGCTCCAGCCTCCCGCGGGGCGTTTCGGGGTGTTTTGGAAGTGACGGGGGAAGAGTGGGGGTGCGGTCTGTAAATATCTTTCAGCCAGGAGCCCGAGCCAAGCAAATGAAGCAGAGTGCTGGTGTGGAACAAGCAGGGTTGCTGGCTGAGAACAAAGTGTGGACGTTGGTCTGTGCCAGATAAGGTGTCTGTACAGCTAGCAGCTAATTGCAGCAATTAATGAGCAGCGAACACACTTGTTATCTGATTATAGGAAAGATGTTAACAAAATAGAGAGAGTACAGAGAAGGTTTACAAGAATGTTACCTGGGTTTCATCACCTAAATTAGATTAGATTATGAAGACACGCAGTCCTCTTTTATTGTCATTTAGTAGTGCATGCATTAAGAAATGATACAATATTCCTCCAGTGTGACATCACAGAAACACAGGACAGACCAAGACTGAAAAACTGACAAAAACCACATAATTATAACATAGAGTTACAACAGTGCAACAATACTATAACTTGATGAAGATCAGGCCATGGTCACAGTAAAAAAGTTCAAAGTCTCTCGAAAGTCCCACATCTCACGCAGTTGGGAGAAGGAAGAAAACTCTCCCTGCCATGCCCGACTACAGTCTGACTCTGAGTCGTCTGAAAACTTCAAGCCTCCGATCAGCTCTCCGACACCGAGTACTGAGCACCATCTCTATCCGAACGATTCGACCTCAGTCTCGGTAGCCAGCAGCAGGCAAAGCCGGGGATTCTGGGGCCTTCTCCGGAGATTCTCCATCGCACAGTAGCAGCGGCAGCGAACTGGTGTTTCAGAAATGTCTCCAGATGTTCCTCTGTGCTTTCATGTTTGTCTCCATCAAATCCGAATTATCCACGGCCCCTATTTAACAGATATGATATAATTTCACCGGAGATCTGCGCGCGCTGTGTCGCGCTGCCATCTTCTCCTCCCGCCCATCTAGGAAAGATGTCAACAAAATTGAGAGAGTACAGAGAAGATTTACTAGAATGTTACCTGGGTTTCATCACCTAAGTTACAGAGAAAGATTGAACAAGTTGGGTCTTTATTCTTTGGAGCGTAGAAGGTTGAGGGGGGACTTGATAGAGGTGTTTAAAATTATAAGGGGGATTGATAGAGTTGACGTGGATAGGCTTTTTCCATTGAGAGTGGGGGAGATTCAAACAAGAGGACATGAGTTGAGAGTTAAAGGGCAAAAGTTTAGGGGTAACACGAGGGGAAGTTCTTTACTCAGAGAGTGGTAGTTGTGTGGAACGAGCTTCCAGCAGAAGTGGTTGAGGCAGGTTCGATGTTGTCATTTAAAGTTAAATTGGATAGATATATGGACAGGAAAGGAATGGAGGGTTATGGGCTGAGTGCAGGTCGGTGGGACTAGGATAGGGTAAGAGTTCGGCACGGACTAGAAGGGCCAAGATGGCCTGTTTCCGTGCTGTAATTGTTATATGGTTATATGGTTATATAGAAGTTTGCCAGTGTCTTTGGTTGAGGGGTAATAACTGTTCCTGAACCTGGTGGTCACATGGTGTGAGCAGAATTATCTGCAGCTTAATGTGAAAAAGACTAAGGAGCTGGTGGTAGACCTGAGGAGAGCTAAGGTACCGGTGACCCCTGTTTCCATCTAGGGGGTCAGTGTGGACATGGTGGAGGATTACAAATACCTGGGGATACGAATGGACAATAAACTGGACTGGTCAAAGAACACTGAGGCTGTCTGCAAGAAGGGTCAGAGCCGTCTCTATTTCCTGAGGAGACTGAGGTCCCTTAACATCTGCCGGACGATGCTGAGGATGTTCTATGAGTCTGTGGTGGCCAGTGCTATCATGTTTGCTGTTGTGTGCTGGGGCAGCAGGCTGAGGGTAGCAGACACCAACGGAATCAACAAACTCATTCGTAAGGCCAGTGATGTTGTGGGGATGGAACTGGACTCTCTCACAGTGGTGTCTGAAAAGAGGATGCTGTCCAAGTTGCATGCCATCTTGGTCAATGCCTCCCATCCACTACATAATTTTCTGGTTGGGCACAGGAGTACATTCAGCCAGAGACTCATTCCACCGAGATGCAGCACAGAGCGTCATAGGAAGTCATTCCTGCCTGTGGCCATCAAACTTTACAACTCCTCCCTTGGAGGGTCAGACACCCTGAGCCAATAGGCTGGTCCTGGACTTATTTCATGGCATAATTTACATATTACTATTTAACTATTTATGGTTTTATTACTAAAGATTATTTATGGTGCAATTGTAATGAAAACCAATTTCCCCCGGGATCAATAAAGTATGACTCTGACTATGACTATGACTATATGGACAGGAAAGGAATGGAGGGTTATGGGCTGAGTACAGGTCGGTGGGACTAGGTGAGAGTAAGAGTTCGGCACGGACTAGAAGGGCTGAGATAGCCTGTTTCCGTGTTGTAATTGTTATATGGTTATATATGGTTTCCCACTAGCGGGAGGGGGGGACGTGCTGCCGAGCAACGTACGACAGCGATAACTGTGGGACACGGGCGCGGGAGCTGGTCGTAGCCACCGGCCAGGCCTTGGCTCCGGACGTGACGAGGGAGAGTTCTGTGCCACGTCGCGGATGATGACGGCTACCAGCTCTGCCTCTGAGATTGCAGACTGCGGATTCTGTCTGGAAGCTATGAAGAAACATTCATTAAGTTAAAGAAATAAAGAGAGAGAACAAAAACAGGAGATGTTAAAAACCTTTAATAAGTTCGGTAAACTGGAAATGATGCAGGCAGGGGAAATATACACAAGAGATTCTGCCGATGCTGGAGATCCAGAGCAATGCGCGCGCACGCACACGCACACACACACACACACAAAATGCTGGAGGAACTCAGCAGGTCAGGCAGCGTCCATGGAGAGGAATAAACACAAGAGATTTTGCTGACACTGGAAATCTAGAGAAACAGACACACACACACACACACAAAGGGAAGGAGGAGGGGCACCGGGGGGGGGGGGCAGGTAAGGAAAAAGATGAGAGAGGGTAACAGGAATGGGGAATGCTGAAGTGGCGGGAGGGAGGAGTCAATTTCTGGAAGTTCGAGAAATTGATGCTCATGCCTTCAGATTTGGAGGCTGCCTGGATGGAATGTAAGCTGTGTTCAAACTAAGGAGGGGCATTTGGAGGCTTTGGGCCTGCACTTGCTGGAGTTTAGAAGAACGAAGGGGGCTCATTGACACCGATCAAATATTGAAAGGCCTAGATGGAGCGGGGGGGACGTTGCCTGCAGTGGGTGAGTCTGGGACCAGAGGGCACAGCCCGAGAGTTGAGGGACGTCCATTTAGAACAGAGGCGAGGAGGAACCTCTTTAGCCAGTGGGTGGTGGATCTGGGGAATTCGTTGCCACGGGTGGCCGTGCAGGCCACGTCATTCGGGAAACACCTGAAGTGGAGGTTGATAGGTTCCTGATTAGTCGTGGGGTCAAAGGTTCTGGGGAGAGGGCAGGAGGGATGGTAAATCAGCCATAATGGAATTCAGGAGCAGACTCGATGGACCAAATGTCCTGTGGTCTTATGGAGTATGATCTGTTCTCTAACTGACTGCTGAACTGAGGGACGATCAGTGATGGGCAGTACAGCCCCAGCTCGTGCAGTCATTGGATTCCAATGTCTCTTGATTCAAAGTTCTTTCAGAAATCAGGACCGAGGCAGACTCACAATGCTGGAGGAACTCAGCAGGTCAGGCAGCATCTATGGAGAGGTATAAACACAAGACATTCTGCAGATGCTGGAAATCCAGAGCAACACACCACACACACACACACACACACACACACACACACACAATGCTGGAGGAACTCAGCAGGTCAGGCAGCATCTACAGAAATGACTAAACAGTCAACGTTGTGGGCTGAGACCCTTCACCTGGATTGCAAAAAGGTGGGGATAGGCTAGAAGGTGATAGGTGAAGCCAGTTGAGTTGGAAAGGTAAAGGGCTAGAGTGGACCGTGGGAGAAAGAGAAGGAGGAGGGACACCAGGGGGAGTTGATGGGTGGGAAAGGTAAAGGGCCGGAGAGGAAGGAATCTGATCGGAGAGGAGAGTGGACCGTGGGAGAAAGGGAAGGAGGAGGGACACCAGGGGGAGGTGATGGGTGGGAAAGGTAAAGGGCTGGAGAGGAAGGAATCTGATCGGAGAGGAGAGTGGACCGTGGGAGAAAGGGAAGGAGGAGGGACACCAGGGGGAGGTGATGGGTGGGAAAGGTAAAGGGCTGGAGAGGAAGGAATCTGATTGGAGAGGAGAGTGGACCGTGGGAGAAAGGGAAGGAGGAAGGGACACCAGGGAGAGGTGATAGGCAGGTGAGAAAAGATAAGAGGTCAGAGCTGGGAAGAGAAGAAGAGGGGAGGGGGAGGGAAACTTTTTTTTACCGGAAGGGGAAATCGATATTCATGACATCAGGTTGGAGGTTAACCAAATGGAATATAAGGTGTTGCTCCTCCACTCTGAGGGTGGCCTCATCTTGGCACATGAGGAGGCTGTGGGGACCGACATGTCAGAACGGGAATGGGAATTGGAATGCAAAATGTTTGGCCGTCCATAAGAAACATGTTTCAGGATCATTTTTGTTAGCTTTGATAGAACACAGAAACTAGTAGCAGAAGACTTAAAGACAAAAAAAAAGTCTACAATGATTTGAAGGGTAAGATGGAACTCCATAGTGTTTAGTTGCTTTATACCATAGATAAGAAAAAATTCCATTTGAATTTGTAGATAAGAGTTAACCAATGATGAAGAACTTGTTCAGTTACTGCAGTGCCAAGTTAACCAATCAGAAAGCACTTATTCAAACAATGCAGTCCCAAGTTAACCAATGAGAAAGCACTTATTCAAACAATGCAGACCCAAGTTAACCAATGAGAGAGCTCTTAGTCAAACAATGCAGTCCCAATGAATAGACTCTCACTAGGGTTTCCAGCCAGGTACAGGTATCGATTTTAAGTAACGTTTTAATAACAAACTCTGCCATCTTCATCAAGTGTGATGACTGAGCGTGTCTAATCCGGTGGTATTTATGCTCCCATCGTCTTTCCTTCCTGATTGGTTAGTCCTCATCCAATCAGGTTTCTGCTATCCATCTCCAGCAGGATTCCAGCACCAAGCACATCGTTCCCTCTTCCCCCCCCTCCACTTTCTGCTTTCTGTAGGGATCACTCCCTACGCGAGTCCATTGTCCGTTCATCCCTTCCCATTGATCTCCCTGCTGGCACTTATCCTTGCAAGCCGAACAAGTGCTACACCTGCCCCTACGCCACCTCCCTCACTCCCATTCAGGGCCCCAAACAGTCCTTCCAAGTGAGGCGACACTTCACCTGTGAGTCTGTTGGGGTCACCTACTGTATTTGGTGCTCCCGGTGTGGCCTCCTGTGAGACCTGACGTAGATGGGGAGACCGCTTCGCCCTGCATCTACGCTCCGTCTGCCAGAAGAAGCAGGATCTCCCAGTGGCCACCCATTTGAATTCCACTTCCCATTCCCGTTCTGACATGTCAGTCCACGGCCTCCTCTACTGTCGCGATGAGGCCACACTCAGGTTGGAGGAGCAACTCTTTACCGTGCCTATGAAAAGTATTCACTGCCCCTGGAAGTTCTCATGTTTTACAACATTGAATCACGGTGGATTTAATTTGGCTTTTTTTTTAACACTGATCCACAGAAAAAGACACTTTCGTGTCAAAGTGAAAACTGATCTCTACAAAGTGATCTAAATTAATTACAAGTATAAATCACGAAATAATTGACTGTATAAGTATAAGTCAGTATTTAGCAGATGCACCTTTGGCAGCAATTACAGCCTCGAGTCTGTGTGGGTAGGTCTCTATCAGCTTTGCACATCTGGACACTGCAATTTTTCCCCATTCTTCTTTACAAAACTGCTCAAGCTCTGTCAGATTGCATGGGGATCGTGAGTGAACAGCCCTTTTCAAGTCCAGCCACAAGTTCTCAATTGGATTGAGGTCTGGACTCTGACTTGGCCACTCCAGGACATTAACTTTGTTGGTTTTAAGCCATTCCTGTGTAGCTTTGGCTTTAGACTTGGGGTCATTGTCTTTCTGGAAAACAAATCTTCTGCCAAGTTGCAGTTCTCTTGCAGACTGCATCAGGTTTTCCTCTGGGATTTTCCTGTATTTTACTGCATTCATTTTACTCTCTACCTTCACAAGCCTTCCAGAGCCTGCTGCAGTGAAGCATCCCCACAGCATGATACAGCCACCACCATGCTTCACGGTAGGGATGGTGTGTTTTGGGCGATGAGCGGTTTTTGGTTTACGCCAAACATGACGTTTAGTCTAATGACCGAAAAGCTCAATTTTGGTTTCATCAGACCATAGAACCTTCTTCCAGCCGAATTCAGAGTCTCCCACATCCACATGCCTTCTGGCAAGCTCTAGCCGAGATTTCATGTGAGTTTTTCTCAGTAGTAGCTTTCTCTGTCACTCTCTCATAAAGCTGCGACTGGTGAAGCACCCAGGCAACAGTTGTTGTCCGCACAGTCTCTCCCATCTCAGCCACTGAAGCTTGTAACTCGTCATCATAGTGTCATGGTCCAGATCGGGGTCCCTTTCAATTTACCTTGTTTATGTTACGATCCGGACTGCTGATTCCCTGTTTTCCCGTGTCCCTCGGCTTTGGTGATTAGAGGCAATTAACGTTCGGCTGAACTGGTAGTTTATTGTCTCCGGCTTTCAGCCGTTCGGCGCGGGAGCATCTGCAAAGTCACCAAGGTACGGCGTGCCAATGTCATCTGGCCAGAGCAAGCCTAGTCTCTGCTGAAGCGAGTGCCGGTAATTCGCCTTTCCTCACTGGAGCAACCCTGTCAAGTTACCTCGCCAAAGCGAGCCTGCAAAGTTTCCTCACCGAGGTGGGTCCGTCAGTTAACCCGCCGGAGGATCCAAGAACCGCTGTCTACTGTTCCCGGGCCGAGTCGAGAGCTCGCCACTACCCAGAGGCTGCAAGTCAAGTCCTGGCTCTGGCGGCATTCAAGTACCAAGTCAAGTCCTGGCCCTGGCGGCTTCCCAGTTCTGCGTCAAGTCCTGACCCTGGCGGTCTGTGATTCCTGTCCTACCCCCTTGTCTGAATCTCTTCTCTGCCTCTCTTGCCTCTAGCCCTCGTCTGCAGCCCTCGCCTGCACTTCGGTTTAGTTCTATCGCCGGAGCTAGATAGGTACTTTCTGGTGTTCTTTCGTGTTGGTCTTGTCTGGTCCTCACCTCCGTGGGGTAAGTCTGGCTGTCTTGCTGTTGCCCCGCAGTGGGTCACGTCGTGTCTTGTCTTGTCCTCGCCTCCGTGGGGTATGTCAGGCCACCTTGCCGTTGCCCGCGGAGGGTCATGAGTCCCGGCCCTATGTCCTGTACCCAAGGAGGGGTCCCGGCTCTCTGTTCTGTGTGTGAGTCCCGGCCCTATGTCCTGTCTCCAAGGAGGGGTCCCGACTCTGTGTTCTGTGTATGTGTCCATGGTTCTATGTACCTGCTCCCTGAGACCGAGGCTCTGTTTTCCATGTTCCTCCTCTCCCTAGCCCATGTCATGTCCATGCCTGGTTCTGGGGTCCGAGCCCGAGGCAAGACCCAGGTACTGGGTCCTTGCCCAGTCTCTGGCTCAGAGTCCATAACCTCGCCTCTTCATGTCTCCTCTAGTTCTGGGAGCTGATTCCGAGTCCAAGCCCAGACCCTTGGTCCCAGCCTAGTCGTAGTCCTGAGTCCTTGCCCAGTTCGCTACTCCTGCTCCTGCCTTGCTCTCCTGGTATCAAACAATAAACTAAATCTAAGTAACCTCACAAGATGTGTCTTGCATTTGGGTTCACCCTTGCTCCCAATGCCCCTGCCATTGTGACACATAGGACTCTTTGTGGCCTCCCTCACTAGTCCTGTTCTTGCCTGGTCACTCAGTTCCTGAGGACGGCCTGCTCGAGGCAGATTTGCAGTCGCGCCATATTCTTTCCATTTCTTGATGATTGACTTCACTCTACTCCAAGGGATATTCAGTGACTTGGAAATTTTCTTGTCTCCATCTCCTGACTTGTGCTTTTTCAATATCCTTTCTGCAAATTTGCTTGGAGTGTTCTTTTGTCTTCATGGTGCAGTTTTTGCCAGGATACTGACTCACCCACAGTTGGACCTTCCAGATACAGGTGTATTTTTACCACAATCAATTGAAACACCTTGACTGCACACAAGTGATCTCCATTAACGAATTATGTGACTTCTAAAACCAATCAGCTGCACCAGTGGTGATTTGGTGTGTCATAGTAAAGGGGGTGAATTCTTATGCAATCAATTATTTGGCGTTTTATTATTTTTACTTAATTTAGAACATTTTGTAGAGATCTGCTTTCACTTTGCCACGAAAGTATCTTTTTCTGTTGATCAGTGTCAAATTGGATCCACTGTGATTCAATGTTGTAAAACAATAAAATGTGAAAAATTCCGAGGGGGTGAATACTTTTTATAGGCACTGTGTATTCTGTCTAGTTAGCCTCCAACCTGATGGCATAAACATCGATTTCTTGAACTTCCAGTGATGTTTCCTCCCCTTTCACCATTCCCAATTCCTGTTTCCCTCTCTCACCTTGTCTCCTCACCTGCTTCTCACTCCCCTCTGGTGCTCCTCTTCCCTGTGTTACATACCTCAAGGAGATCTTGTGACTTTCTTGTGAGAATGATGTTAATGGTCTTTTGGAGGTCACCTGATGTAACTTTCCCAACGATGTGAGGCCAGGTGATGACATGTTCACCACGGGTATAAAAGGGAAGAGCCCTGGTGACGCAGTTAGTTTTCCAGTTAGAACATCAATGAGATACTCCGCTCCGCTGCTTAATTGCATTATGACACAGTTTTGATTTTAAACGGAGTTTTATGTTCTATTGTAAGGTACAGAAGTCTGGGCCGACAGTTTGACTAATTGCTGCCAGGTTTGTTAATGTATCTTTTCAGTAACATTGGAGAGTGAAGATGGGATCCTGAAAGAGATGTTTGACGGGTTTGGAAAGGATCGACCATTATTGAATTCATTCAAGAAAGAGTGATCTGCATGAGATAGTCTCTGCTAAAAAGGCTGTGCAGGATCTATTCTATGGAGGAGGAAGGTCAGTGCCTTTAAAACAGTTTTATTTCCGTCGTCGTGAATCCTGTGGAAGAGGCAGGATCTGACTGGGAGTGGCAGTGACGTCGTGTCTTCGAGGAATGCAGTACCAAGTTAACCAATGAGAGAGCACTTATTCAAATAACGTAGTACCAAGTTAACCAATGAGAGAGCACTTATTCAAATAACGCAGTACCAAGTTAACCAATGAGAGAGCACTTATTATAATAACACAGTACCAAGTTAACCAATGAGAGAGCACTTATTCAAATAACGCAGTACCAAGTTAACCAATGAGAGAGCACTTATTCAAATAACATAGTACCAAATTAACCAATGAGAGAGCACTTATTCAAATAATGTAGTACCAAGTTAACCAATGAGAAAGGTCGAGAACGGCTTGCTTGGCAGCGAAATCCAGACCTTCAACGAATCACGAGGCAGTGTGCTCGACACTCAGAGCAATTCACTGCAGTGAAGCCCAGGTCCTAGTGCAAGGTACAATCCGCTGTTCGGACAATTTAGACCGGAAAGGCAGGGTGGCAAGGGTCGGGCCAATTTTGTTCACTCTCCCGTGATGTTCACTCCTTTCTCCGCAACTCTGAGGCGGTGAGACGGTCCCGGCTGCCGTGTTTCGTGTCCGCGAGCTTTGCCCTGTCAATGTGAGGAACTGAGACCGAGGTGTTGGGCCTACTCCGGGCTGCTCTGCCGATTCGGATCCAAGGACTCAATGTGGTTCAGAACACCGCCGCTGTTGCCTGCTTCTACTGTTTGCATGATCTGTTTTGTTTTCTCTTTCTCCGCGTGAATTGGGGGTTGGTCTTTACTTCTTTCCGGTCCCTTGCTCTGCGGCTGCCTGTAAGCAGACAAATCTCAAGGCTGCATGATTTACGCCTTCTTTGATAATAAGTGTACTTCGAATCTTTGTACCTTTGAGAGAGCACTTATTCAGATAAGCGCAAAGAAGCTTCTATCCCGTAAAGAGGGGGTAATAACTGTCCCTGAATCTGGTGGTGTGGGTCCTGAGGCTCCTGTACCTCCTTCCTGATGGTTGAGGGGTAATAACTGTCCCTGAACCTGGTGGTGTGGGTCCTGAGGCTCCTGTACCTCCTTCCTGATGGTTGAGGGGTAATAACTGTCCCTGAACCTGGTGGTGTGGGTCCTGAGGCTCCTGTACCTCCTTCCTGATGGTTGCGGGGTAATAACTGTCCCTGAACCTGGTGATGTGGGTCCTGAGGCTCCTGTACCTCCTTCCTGATGGTTGAGGGGTAATAACTGTCCCTGAACCTGGTGGTGTGGGTCTTGAGGCTCCTGTACCTCCTTTCTGATAATAGCAGTGTGAAGAGATGGAGGCTGACTTTGAGCCTGGTGAAACATACTTCCAGGCTTTTGTACCTTCCGCCTGGTCGGAGAAAGGGGAGAGAGAGTGTCTGGGGTGGGGTCTCTGATGACGCCGTCTGCCTTTCCAAGGCAGTGAGAAGTGTAGACAGAGTCAATGGCAGGGTGGGGTTGGTGGGAGAGGTGGGGAAGGCTGGTTCCTGTGATGTGCTGACCTGAAGCGGGATTGATTACAACAGAACTATTTAAAACTGCTCCAAATGAGGAAACCAAATTGACAGAAGGCAGTGTGGGTGTGAATGATCGGAATTACTGGGAGCTTGTAACAGACGGGCTGGTCCTGGAGTATTGCGAGCCGTTTCCATGCAAAGGAGGCGCACGAAAATGCTTCAGGGGACGAAGGGGTTAACGCACGGGGAGCGTTTGATGGCTCTGGAGGAGTCTGGAGGAGTGAAGGAGGACCTCATTGACTAATAGGAGAAAGTCTGCAGATGCTGGAAATCCAGAACAACACACACACACACACACACACACACACACACACACACACACACACACACACAAAATGCTGGAGGAACTCAGCAGGCCAGGCAGCACCCATGGAAAAGAGTAAACAGTCGATGCCTTGGGCCAGGACCCTTCATCAGGACTGGAGAGACAAAGATGAGGAGTCAGAGTGAGAAGTTGGGGGGAGCGGAGGAAGAAGTTGAAGGTGGCAGCTGATGGGTGAAACCGGGAGAGTGGGGATTGAGGGGCAAAGTGAAGAGCTGGGAAGCAGATTGGCGACAGAGATAGAGGGCTGGAGAAGGGGGAATCTGATAGGAGGCCGTGGAAGAAATCGAAGGGGGAGGAGCACCGGAGGGAGGTGATGGGCAGGTAAGGAGATAAGGTGAGGGAGGGAAATGGGAATGAGGAATGGCGAAGTGGGTGGTGAAATTACTGGAAGTGCAAGAAATCTATGTTCATGCCATCAGGTTGGAGACTACCCAAACGGTGCTGCCTCCTACAGTCTGAGGGTGGTCTCCTCGCAGCAGAAGGAGAGGCCACGGACTGACATGTCGGAATGGGAATGGGAGGTAGAGGACCTCATTGTAACCTATTGAATATTGAAACACCCGAGTGGTGTGGGCACGTGGCCAAGTGGTTAAGGCGTTGGACTAGCGATCTGAAGGTCGTGAGTTCAAGCCCCGGCCGAGGCAGCGTGTTGTGTCCTTGGGCAAGGCACTTAACCACACATTGCTCTGCAACGACACTGGTGCCAAGCTGTATGGGTCCTAATGCCCTTCCCTTGGACAACATCGGTGTCGTGGAGAGGGGAGACTTGCAGCATGGGCAACTGCCGGTCTTCCATACAACCTTGCCCAGGCCTGCGCCCTGGAGAGTGAAGACTTTCCAGATCCATGGTCTCGCAAGACTAACGGATGCCTTTAAGTGGAGTGGGTAGGGGGAGGATGATTCCCTCAGTGGAGGAGTCTAGGACCTGTGGGAAAAGCCTCAGAATAGAAGGATGTCCATTTAGAACAGATAAAACAGATATGGTGAATGCAGCTGGTGGCCTTTCCTGCTGACCTGACCTTCACTGTGGCCCTGTGCTGGTCAGGGTCAACCATGGATGTTGCATCCCGCCTGTCTAGATACGCGAGCCCGGGCGGTACGATACGGAGAGCGAGCTGTTGCCCCACGGAGCAGGCTCCCCCTCTCCAAGCAGCTGATGAGCCCAACCCGATACGGTTTGGCACCAGTGGCGTCGCAGGAGTTATCGGTCAGCGTCGAACTCTACGTCGAACTGCCTCAGGGACTCCAGCTCCGGATTTTTCCCTCGGGGGTTCACTCCCGGAGCCTTCCCCGTGAGCGGGTACAGCCGCAAGGCAGCCGAGGTTTGAGATCAGAGTTTTCCTTCTCCTAGACGAACTGCCAACCGCGGCCTGACGAGCCCCGTCTGCCCGGAGCGACTGGTTTTAAGGCGTCGGTAACCTGCCTCTGCCCCGTCTTCCGTCGGTAGAAATGGTTCCATCGGGCTCAGTAGCCAAGCCACACATGAAGGAGGAGCAGACTCGACGGGCCAAATGGCCTAATTCTGCTCCATAATCTTATAATCTGGAGCTCCACAGGAGACTGTCTTGTTTCCCTTTCTCTTCACCATTTACACCTCGGATTTCAACTACTGCATGGAGTCTTGTCATCTTCAGAAGTTTTTGGATGACTCTGCCGTAGTTGGATGCATCAGCAAGGGAGATGAGACTGAGTACAGGGCTACGGTAGGAAACTTTGTCACACGGTGTGAGCAGAATTATCTGCAGCTTAATGTGAAAAAGACAAAGGAGCTGGTGGCAGACCTGAGGAGAGCTAAGGTACCGGTGACCCCTGTTTCCATCCAGGGGGTCAGTGTGGACATGGTGGAGGATTACAAATACCTGGGGATACGAATTGACAATATACTGGACTGGTCAAAGAACACTGAGGCTGTCTACAAGAAGGGTCAGAGCCATCTCCATTTCCTGAAGAGACTGAGGTCCTTTAACATCTGCCGGACGATGCAGAGGATGTTCTACGAGTCTGTGGTGGCCAGTGCTATCATGTTTGCTGTTGTGTACTGGGGCAGCAGGCCGAGGGTGGCAGACACCAACAGAATCAACAAACTCATTCGTAAGGCCAGTGATGTTGTGGGGATGGAACTGGACTCTCTGATGGTGGTGTCTGAAAAGAGGATGCTATCCAAGTTGCATGCCATCTTGGACAATGTCTCCCATCCACTACATAATGTACTGGGTGGGCACAGGAGTACATTCAGCCAGAGACTCATTCCACCGAGATGCAGCACAGAGCGTCATAGGAAGTCATTCCTGCCTGTGGCCATCAAACTTTACAACTCCTCCCTTGGAGGGTCAGACACCCTGAGCCGATAGGCTGGTCCTGGACTTATTTCCTGGCATAGTTTACATATTACTATTTAATTATTTATGGTTTTATCACTATTTAATTATTTATGGTGCAACTGTAATGAAAACCAATTTCCCCCGGGATCAATAATGTATGACTATGACTATGACTATGGTCTCTCCACATCCACTCTATCAAGGCCTTTCAAAATCCGCTAGGTTTCAATGAGATCCCCCCCACTCCCCTCGGCCTTATTCTTCTGAACTCGAGTGAATAGAGGACCAGGACCATCAGGCGCTCTTCGTATTCCCCACTGGTCACTTACAGAAAGTCACGTCCAGTCTATAATCAGCTCCTCAGTCTGGCTGGCCACAGGACTGATTGTAGACTTCAGGAGAGGGAGACCAGAGGTCCATGAGCCAGTCCCCATCGGAGGATCAGAAGTGGAGAGGGCTGGGTGACTTTACATTCCTGGGTGTTACCATTCCAGAAGGACTTCTCCTGGGCCCAGTTGCGAAGAAAGCATAGCACTGCCTCTACTTCTTTAGCAGTTTGTGGAGATTCGATGTGACATCTAAAACTTTGACAAACTTCTCTAGATGTGAAGTGGAGAGTATATTGACTGACTGTGTCGCAGCCTGGCCTGGAATCGCCAACGACCTTGAGCAGAAAATCCTACAGAAGGTCATGGATATGGCCCAGTCCTCACGGGCTAAAGCCCTCCCAACCACTGAGCACACCTACACGAAACGCTGTCACAGGAAAGGAGCATCCATGGTCAGAGATCCTCGCCACCCAGAAGGTGCTCTCATCTCAGGAAGGAGGTACAGGAGCCTCAGGACCCACAGCACCAGGTTCAGGAGCAGTTATTACCCCTCAACCATCAGGAAGGAGGTACAGGAGCCTCAGGACCCACAGCACCAGGTTCAGGAACAGCTATCACCCCTCAACCATCAGGAAGGAGGTACAGGAGCCTCAGGACCCACACCACCAGGTTCAGGAACAGTTATTACCCGTCAACCATCAGGAAGGAGGTACAGGAGCCTCAGGACCCACACCACCAGGTTCAGGAACAGTTATTACCCCTCAACCATCAGGAAGGAGGTACAGGAGCCTCAGGACCCACACCACCAGGTTCAGGAACAATTATCACCCCTCAACCATCAGGAAGGAGGTACAGGAGCCTCAGGACCCACACCACCAGGTTCAGGAACAGTTATTATCCCCCAACCATCAGGAAGGAGGTACAGGAGCCTCAGGACCCACACCACCAGGTTCAGGAACAGTTATTACCCCTCAACCATCAGGTTCCAGACTCTCTCTCGTCAGCCGAGCTTCCGCGGTTGAACGGTGTGCACAGTCTACCCGGTGATTTAAACGTCACGCAGACGGGAAAGCCGCAGTTTGAACTGAATTGAATTGACTTTATTTCTTACATCCTTCACAATCACGAGGAGTAAAAATCTTCATGTCACGCCTGTGTCTGAATGTGCAACGTGCAATCATAGTAATTTATAATCATCTATAATAAATAAAACAGTCAATGTAATATAGATCGACAGCGTGAGTTAATCAGTCTGACGTCCTGGTGGAAGAAGCTGTCCCGGAGCCTGTTGGTCCTGGCTTTTATGCTGCGGTACTGTTTCCCGGAGGGTCGACCGCAGATCGCTGTCAGTGCGGAACATCGCAGGTCGCCAGTATGTTGCAGTTCACCCTCCTGGCAAACAATAATGAACTCCGATCTCCTTTCAATGACGTACACAGGTCTGGCTGTTTGCATAAGGGCTTAAGGATGATAAAGGCAAACATTGAGGATGGGGAGCTGTGTCGCCAACACCGACAACTGTTTACCATAGAGTTACTGGGAGGGTTTAGTTTTATTTTAATTTAGTCGTACACCTTGACGACGGGGCCTTCCAGCACTGTGACTCACACTGCTGTAGCAATCACTGAGAAACCCAGATTAACCCTAACCTCAGCAACCTACCTAGTGACCAGTTAACCCACACAGTACACCTCTGGACTGTGGGAAGAAACCAGAGCACCCAGAGGAATTGAATCAAATTGACTTTATTTCTTACATCCTTCACATACATGAGGATTAAAAATCTTCACATTACATCTCTGTCTGAATGTGCAATGTGCAATTTATAATAAATATTGTGGGCACGTGGCCAGGTGGTTAAGGCATTGGACTAGCGATCTGAAGGTCGTGAGTTCGAGCCCCAGCCGAGACAACGTGTTGTGTCCTTGAGCAAGGCACTTAACCACACATTGCTCTGCGACGACACCGGTGCCAAGCTGTATGGGTCCTAACGCCCTTCCCTTGGACAACATCGGTGTCGTGGAGAGGGGAGACTTGCAGCATGGACAACTGCCGGTCTTCCATACAACCTTGCCCAGGCCTGCGCCCTGGAGAGTGAAGACTTTCCAGGCGCAGATCTATGGTCTTGCAAGATTAATGGATGCCTTTACTTTACTTTATAATAAATACTATGTACAACAGGATAGTCAATATAACATAGAAATACAGTTGTGTCACTGTGAGTTAATCAGTCTGATGGCCTGGTGGAAGAAGCTGTCCCGGAGCCTGTTGGTCCTGGCTTTTATGCTGCGGTACCGTTTCCCGGATGGTAGCAGCTGGAACAGTTTGTGGTTGAGGTGACTCGGGTCCCCAATGATCCTTCGGGCCCTTTTTGCACACCTGTCGCTGTAAACGTCCTGAATCGTGGGAAGTTCACATCTACAGATGCGCTGGGCTGTCCGCACCACTCTCTGCAGAGTCCTGCGACTGAGGGAGGTACAGTCCCCGTACCAAGGGTTTCAAAGGTACATTTAATGTCAGAGAAATGTATACAATATATATCCTGAAATGCCTCTTCTTCGCAAACATCCACGAAAATAGTCATAGTCGTAGTCATAGTCATACTTTATTGATCCCGGGGGAAATTGGTTTTCGTTACAGTTGCACCATAAATAATTAAATAGTAATAAAACCATAAATAGTTAAATAATAATACATAAATTAAGCCAGGAAATGTCCAGGACCAGCCTATTGGCTCAGGGTGTCTGACCCTCCAAGGGAGGAGTTGTAAAGTTTGATGGCCACAGGCAGGAATGACTTCCTATGACGCTCTGTGTTGCATCTCGGTGGAATGAGTCTCTGGCTGAATGTGCTCCTGTGCCCACCCAGTCCATTATGGGAGACATTGTCCAAGATGGCATGCAATCCAAGAAAACAGAGGAGCGCCCCCCAAAGAATAAATGACAGTTAAATGTTAGAACCCCAAAGTCCCCCCCACCTCAGCTCCCCTCCCTCCCGTGCGTAAGGGGCAGCAAACAACGATCCCTCCCTCCCCCCACAAGCAAAAAAATAGATTCGACACATGCCACTGAGCACTCGAGCGTGCAGCAAAGCATCAATAAAGAGACAGACTTGCAGTACCCCAAAGACTACTCGTTCACCCGGTATTTGACATACCACAGGCTCTCTCTCTCTCTCTCTCCCTAATGAGGGAGAAAGCGGTGTCCCCGTTTCACAGTGAGAGGGGAGACATAACAAACAACTCGCTGGTTTACAATCTTAAAAGTCCGTTGTGTCACTTTTTCCGAGCTCTGTACCCAAAGATCTTGGGTCTCTGGGCACAAAGCCTCAGATCTTCCATCTCCCACGACACACCAGTTTTCTACTCAGACACCGACCTTCGATTCCGCGCCCCCGCCCCCCCCCACCGTCTCCAGATCCAGGAAAACTCGGCCCTCCGAAGGCCAGTTGAGCTCTCAGACCGAGCCCTTGGTGTGCCGAACAACGGCTGGTTGTGAAACCCCCGAGAGCAGGTCCCATTCCTGCAAAGATCCGAAGTCACTCCAGGTCAGGGTCTTCAAAAGAACCCTGAAAGGGAAAAATGGAGATATTAAAGATGGAAATAGAGCTGTTTCTGAGGATGCAAGCAAAGGAGGCGCCGTTAGGCGCCGTTAACCCTCCTAAGCCCTGCCCTCTTCAGTGATACAGCCAGTCAGGATGCTCTCAATTGTGCCCCTGTAGAAAGTCCTTAGGATTTGGGGGCCCACACCAAGCTTCCTCATCCGTCTGAGGTGAAAGAGGTGCAGTTGTGCCTTTCTCACCACACAGCTGGTGTGTACAGACCACGTGAGGTCCTCGGTGATGTGGATGCCGAGGAACTTAAAGCTGTCCACCCTCTCAACCCCAGACCCACTGATGTCTATATAGGTTAACAAATTTCACGACACATGCCGGTGATAATTAACCTGATTCTGATTCTGATAAACATAACCTCTTATTTTAGCTCTCTCTTTGCACTACTTACTGAATTTAATTTTCTGTTTTTTAATAGTTTATATTTCTTATTGAAATTTACAGTTTTTATTAGAATCGGAATCAAAATCAGGTTTACTATCACCGGCGTACGTCATGAATTCTTTTGGGGGGTTTGCAGCAGCAGTACTTAATCACAAGAAAAATGGTAAGTTATCAAAAATAAATTAAATCAATAGTGCAAGAATAGAAATATTAAAAAAGTAGTGAGATAGTGTTCATGGATTCAATGTCCATTCAGAAATTAGATGGCGGAGGGGAAGGAGCTGTACCTGAATCGTTGAGTGTGTGCCTTCAGGCTTCTGTACCCCCTCCCTGATGGTCACAATGAGAAGAGGACATGTCCTGGGTGATGAGAGTCAGTAATGATGGATGTATCTCCATTACCCCCTCCCTGATGGTCACAATGAGAAGACGGCATGTCCTGGGTGATGGGGGTCAGTAATGATGGATGTATCTCCTGTACCTCCTCCCTGATGGTCACAATGAGAAGAGGACATGTCCTGGGTGATGGGGGTCAATAATGATGGATGTATCTCCTGTACCCCCTCCCTGATGGTCACAATGAGAAGAGGGCATGTCCTGGGTGATGGGGGTCAGTAATGATGGATGTATCTCCTGTACCTCCTCCCTGATGGTCACAATGAGAAGAGGGCATGTCCTGGGTGATGAGGGTCAGTAATGATGGAGGTATCCCCTGTACCTCCTCCCTGATGGTCACAATGAGAAGAGGGCATGTCCTGGGTGATGGGGGTCCCTTTTGAGGCGCTGTATGTACAGACCACGTGAGGTCCTCAGTGATGTGTACGCCAAGGGACTTAAAGCTGTTCACCCTCTCAGACCCGTGTGTTCCACCAGAAGGATGTACAGAGACTTTAGATTTTAGATTATGAGGACACTCAGTCCTCGTTTATTGTCATTTAGAAATGCATACACGCATTAAGAAATGATACAATGTTCCTCCAGAGTGATATCACAGAAAAACAGGACAAACCAAAGACTAACACTGACAGAACCACATAATTATAACATACAGTTACAGCAGTGCAAAGCAATACCTTAATTTGATAAAGAACAGACCATGGGCACGGTAAAAAAAAGTCTCAAAGTCCCCAAATCGGTCGACTCCCGAGTCCCCGATAGCAGGCGGCAAAAGGGAGAAACTCCCTGCCATAAACCTCCAGGCACCGTCAACTTGCCGATGTCTTGGAACCAGCTGACCACAGCCGACATTGAGTCCGTCCGTCCGAAAACCTCGAGCCTCCGACCAGCCTCTCCGATACAGCCTCCCGAGCGCCATCCTCTGCCGAGCGCCTTCGACCTCGCTCCGGCCGCCGAAACACGCAAAGCCGAGGATTTTGGGGGCCTTCTCCTCCAGAGGTTCTGGTTACCACACAGTAGCAGAGACTCCTGACGGAATGGCGCTGGATTGGAGTTCCGGGCTCCTGGAATGCCCCGGGCGGTAACCGCCGCGCCCGCGGTATCCTCTGATGAAATCCTTCCTTCGAGAGTTTCCATTCACCGTCCAGCCCAGGTGTTGAGTGTCAGTTCCCCACCCCCATCCCCACCACCCACCACACACACACACACACACACACACACACACACGACACACTACACCAGATCTCCCGGCGGCCACCCATTACAATTCCACTTCCCAATCCCATTCCGACATGTCAATCCATGCCCTGCCGAGGTCACACTCAGGTTGGAGGAGCAGCACCTTATATTCCGACTGGGTAGCCTCCGAACGGATGGCATGAACATCAATTTCTCAAATTTCTGGCAATGCCTCCCCACCTCTCTTCACCATTCCCCATTCCTGTTCCCCTCTCTCACCTTATCTCCTTACCTCATCTCCCTCTGGCGTTTCTCCCCCTTCCCTTTTTTTCCTGGCCTTCTGTCCTCTCCTATCACACTCCCCCTTCTCCAGCCCTTTACCTCTTCTACCAGTCGACTTCCCAGTTCTCTACTTCACCCCTCCTCCCCCTCCCGTTTCCACCTATCACCTATGGCCTTGTACGTCTTCCACCCTTCTTACCCTGACTTCGCTCCTTCCTTTCCGGTCCTGATGAAGGGTCTCTCAGCCCGAACCGTCGACTGTTTACTCTTTCCCACAGGTGCTGCCCGACCGGCCGGGATCCTCCGTCATCTTGTGTTTGGATTTCCAGCATCTGCAGATGTTGCCCCGTTTGCAACACACCAGATGTTGGGAAATTAGACAATAGACAATAGGTGCAGGAGTAGGCTGTTCGGCCCCTCGAGCCAGCACCGCCATTCGCTGTGATCATGGCTGATCATCCACAATCAGTATCCTGTTCCTGCCTTCTCCCCGTATCCCTTCACTCCGCTATCTTTAGATTATGAAGACACGCAGTCCTCTTTTATTGTCATTTAGTAATGCATGCATTAAGAAAAGATACAATATTTCCTCCGATGTGATATCACAGAAACACAGGCCGGACCAAGACTGGAAAAAAAACTGACAAAACTACATAATTATAACATATAGTTACAACAGTGCAACAATACCATAACTTGATGAAGAAGTCCATGAGCACAGTAAAGTTCAAAGTCTCTCAAATGTCCCACATCTCACGCAGATGGAAGAGGGAAGAAATACTCTCTCTGCCATGCTGACCACAATCCGACTCTGAGTCATCTGAAAACTTCGAGCTCTGATCAACCCTCCGACACCGAGTACTGAGCGCCATCTCTGTCCGAGCGATTCAACCTCCTTCTCGGTCGCCAACAGCAGGCAAAGCCGGGGATTTTAAAAGTTCTATCTAACTCTTTCTTGAAAGAATCCAGAGAATAAGCCTCCACTGCCTTCTGAGGCAGAGCATTCCACAGATCCACAACCCTCTGTGTGAAAAAGTTTTTCCTCAATTCCGTTCTAAATGGCCTACCCCTTATTCTCAAACTGTGGCCTCTGGTTCTGGACTCCCCCAACATCGGGAACATGTTTCCTGCCTCTAGTGTGTCCAATCCCTTAATAATCTTATATGTTTCAACCAGATCCCCTCTCATCCTTCTAAATTCCAGTGTATACAAGCCCAGTCGCTCCAATCTTTCAACATATGACAGTCCCGCCATCCCTGGAATTAACCTCATGAACCTACGCTGCACTCCCTCAATAGTAAGAATGTCCTTCCTCAAATTTGGAGACCAAAACTGCACACAGTGCTCCAGGTGTGGTCTCACCAGGGCCCTGTACAGCTGCAGAAGGACCTCTTTGCTCCTATACTCAACGCCACTTGCTATGAAGTTAGCAATGAGGCCCTACAGCCACATAAATACCGTCGTTGTCCTGGCTATCCCTCGAGGTCAAGGATGATGGTCTTCGTTCTGAGGAAGTGGCCCACAGAGCGAAGATGCCTGTGCGTGTGTTTGTTTAACGTGTACTTGGTGTTGCACTCCAAGAAGCACACGATACTTCACAAATCAACCGACTGATTCCAATGGCGTGGAAACCACAGCGATCGGAGCTGATGGATTTGTTGCAGACTTCATCTGCCTTCACAGCCCTTGAGTTCAAAGTAACTTCGTCCGCCCATTCCACCGTTGAGGTCTTGGTTGGATTGTTCTTTGTCAGGGACCTCACCCTCGACCTTACCGCCATGGGTGACCCTACCAGGAGCATAGCTCCAGACGGCATTGCTCTTGGGATCACAGGACCACACAAGCCTCTCCACCGCGACAAGGTGACACTCCGCGGAGAAGCGTAATGCAGGCAGAGGGGGTGCCTTCTCAGGGTCAATGCCAGGATTCCTCGCAGGGTAGAAGAACAGAGAGATCTTGGGGCTCCACGTCTACGAGTCCCTCACAAGTTGCCGCACGAGTTGTCAGGCCGGTTAAGAAGGTGCACGGTGCGTCGGCATTTCACGGGTTTGAGCTCGAAAGTCACGATGTGACGTTGCAGCTCGACGGGACTAGGGCAGGTTGGATTTTGCATGGACCTCCACCCAGATGGTAGCACTGACAAGGCGCTCTGTCCCGGGAGGTGGGGGGTCCTTAATGATGGACGTCGCCATCTTGACTTTACATCGTAATTAAGGAAGGCAGTGAAGTGGTTGACAGGATGCTTGTGGCCCGTTATCCTGTGGCTGAAGGGGAAGGCAAACCGTGCTTTCTCCCTATTAATTGAGCCGATCCGTCAGTGGTGGCTGATTTGTACCGGGTGCTGGGGTTGGAGTGCGCGTGGGCCCGAAGGCCTGCCTTGGGCGATTCAGCTAACGGCCCTGGGCAATCCTTCCACCCTCCCTGCCCCTTGCCAACGCAGCCGCAGAAAACAGCCCCTGAAGGGAGGCGCAGAACCGCTTTCTTTTTCTTTTCAAATCTCTTCATTTTCAATTATTATCCAAAGTTAACATCGAAGGAGGCAACGCTTACAATGTCTGAAGAAAAAGAACATTGTTTTAAAGATTGAAAAAATTTTGGTGATTAAAAGAAAACTCTTACTAAGCGAGAAAAGTGGGGAAAAAACCCCATTAGGTGTACAACCCCGGAGCCATGAGTCATACAAAAAGCTTCTAAAGATAAACATCAAACCGCCAACAAGAAAAGAAAATACCCCAAAAATTTGCAATTAGATCGTGGAGGAAATCTATAATTAACTCAAATGATAATAACAAGCAAGCCAACCCCACCTTTTCTCAAAATCAAACATAGGTTCGAAGGTTTGACTTCTAATTTTCACCAAACTAAGACATAGCATCACTTGAGAGAACCATCGTGACAAAGTGGGAGCGGATGTATCCTTCCACTTCAACAAAATGGCCGTCCTCGCACTTTCTGCGACAAATAAAACCCCCTCGGAGAGGAGAAGCTCCGGAGAGAGATGTTGCTCTTGGAAAGTCTCCTCTGAGCCGAGGATTGAACCATCGCTAGCTGGGATCAGCTTGGGTCATCGCACTGGCCTGAGCTCCCAAGCAGAAGGGCCCACAGTCCATGCTGTGCCTCTAAATACGCGAAGTAAGTTAAAGTGAAACGGAACGGGACGACTTCAGGCGCAGACTCGGGGTTATCTTACACCCGCGCGCGTCGTTTGTTGTGTCAACTGCCTCAGCACCCAAGGGGGCGGCCCACAATTGTCGCCACGCATCCAGCGCCAACGTAGCGTGCCCGCAACGCTCGGCCGACCAACACAGACGGCCACGGCGGCGACTGAACCAGAACGAAACACGGCAGCCACTTGGTCAGCAAGCCTCTTTCCCCGCCCGCCCTCACACGCAGGCAGGCTTCTGGCCTCCAGTGTGAGCAGAAGGCCGATTGTGCCCAGGAGAATGGCACGGTTTTTAACTCTCCCGATCTTTTGCCACACTCAGTGGGGGTGGTAGTGGGGATGAGCTCCCGCTACCTATTCAATGCTCCCAGCGGCGTGCGTCTCAAATAGCCTCTGACAACCAAGTCCAGCTCCCGGCCTTCAAGTGTAGCTTAACTACTGAGCCCAGCAAAACCATTTCTCCTGACAGGAGAAAGGGAAAAGGTAGGCATCTGGCGCCTTAAAACCAGTCGCTTTGAACAGCCGCAGTTGGCAGCTCATCTAGGAGAAGGAAAACTCTGATCTCAAGCCTCCGCTGCCTTGTGGCTGTACCCGCTCACGGGGAAGGCCTCGGGAGTGAACCCCGAGGGAAAAATCCGGAGCTGGACTTCCTCGGGCAGTCCGACACCGAGTTCAACGTTGACTGGCAACTCCCGCATCGCCGCTGGTACCAGACTGTATCGGCCTCTCCGTCGGCTGCGTGGAGAGTGGGAGGGGGTGTGTCCTGCAGTGTGGGCAGCAGTTTGCTCTCCGCATCGTACTGCCCCGGCTCGCGTGTCACGTAGACAGCTGGGACGCGACGCCCTCGTAATTTTACGAGGTTGGGGTTCTCCTGAGGAAAGGGGCTCGGTGTCAGTGGGAGCTGAGGAGAACTGACCGGAGGAACACAGGGAACAACTCAACGAGAGGCTGCCAGCCCGTTCCGCCAGCCACTGCGGTCTTCCTCGGCCACCCGTCAGCACCCGGAGATCCCGCGCCGCAGAGTTCGAGAGCAGGCACCCTACACCCTTCGTGCCCCTGAACGTCACTCACCGCAACTCCGAACCGATTCCGCAGGCTGCTGGCTCACTTCCGAAAACACAAGCCGTAGGAGCTGAACGAGGCCACTCGGCCCCTCCGATCTGCCGCTATCCCATATCGTGGCTGATTCATTGTCCCATTCTCCTGCCTTCTCCCTTTAACGCCTGATGCCCTGACTAATCTACAATCTATCAACCTCTGATTTAAATGCACCCAGCGATGTGGCCTCCACAGCCGCCTGCAGTAACGAATTCCACTGGTTCACGGCGAAAGAAATTCCTCTTCATCTCTCGGAAGGGACATCTTTGTATGACCTCTGGTCCGAGACTCCCCCACTATAGAAACCATTCTCTCCATTCTCTCTATCTAGACCTTTCAATATTCATTAGATTTCAATGTGATTCCTACCCCCCCAAACTCCAGCGAGCACAGACCCATAGCCATCAGACGCCCCTTTTTCGTTAACCCTTTCTGAACTCCTCCTGAACTTCCTCTGGAACCCTCTCCGACCCTCACTTTTTTTTCTTGGGTAAGGGACCCACGTGACGGGATCCTGAATGATCCCTTATGGACTGTTCCTTTAAAAAGAGAGAGAGAGAGCTGTACAGCACAAATAACTTGTTATTAAGTGAGAGAGAGAGAGAGGCAAAGACGGCTCACAGTTTGTTTGGAATTTCTGCAAGGACACTGGCAGCTTCTGAGTTCCTACTGTCATGAACCCAGTGACGGGCTGAAAAGGACCAGCAGAAATGGAACATACCTAGAGTCTGGTTTACTATAAGTTAAGACTATATTTATTACTACTACGAATTAATATCATTAAACAGAATAATACAATGCAGGTTATAAACTATTAGTCATAGTCATAGTCAGTCATACTTTATTGATCCCGGGGGAAATTGGTTTCCATTACAGTTGCACCATAAATAATTAAATAGTAAAACCATAAATAGTTAAATAATAATATGTAAATTATGCCAGGAAATAAGTCCAGGACCAGCCTATTGGCTCAGGGTGTCTGACCCTCCAAGGGAGGAGTTGTAAAGTTTGATGGCCACAGGCAGGAATGACTTCCTATGACGCTCTGTGCTGCATCTCGGTGGAATGAGTCTCTGGCTGAATGTGCTCCTGTGCCCAACCAGTACATTATGTAGTGGATGGGAGACATTGTCCAAGATGGCCTGCAACTTGGACAGCATCCTCTTTTCAGACACCACTGTCAGAGAGTCCAGTTCCATCCCCACAACATCACTGGCCTTACGGATGCGTTTGTTGATTCTGTTGGTGTCCGCTATCCTCAGCCTGCTGCCCAGCACACAACAGCAAACATGATAGCACTGGCCACCACAGACTCATAGAACATCCTCAGCATCGTCCGGCAAATGTTAAAGGACCTCAGTCTCCTCAGAAAATAGAGACAGCTCTGACCCTTCTTGTAGACAGCCTCAGTATTCTTTGACCAGTCCAGTTTATTGTCAATTCGTATCCCCAGGTATTTGTAATCCTCCACCATATCATCTTATAAACTATAGTTTATAGGTTATAAACTATTAGTCATAGTCATAGTCATACTTTATTGATCCCGGGGGAAATTGGTTTTTGTTACAGTTGCACCATAAATAATTAAATAGTAATAAAACCATAAATAATTAAATAGTAATACGTAAATTATGCCAGGAAATAAGTCCAGGACCAGCCTATTGGCTCAGGGTGTCTGACCCTCCAAGGGAGGAGTTGTAAAGTTTGATGGCCACAGTCAGGAATGACTTCCTATGACGCTCTGTGTTGCATCTCAGTGGAATGAGTCTCTGGCTGAATGTACTCCTGTGCCCACCCAGTACATTATGTAGTGGATGGGAGACATTGACCAAGATGGCATGCAACTTAGACAGCATCCTCTTTTCAGACACCACCGTCAGAGAGTCCAGTTCCATCCCCACAACATCACTGGCCTTACGGATGAAATGATATAGATATATATATATATATATATATATATATATATATATATCCGTAAATGTGTGTGTGGATACAAAAATACTAGTCCAGGAGGTAGATATCAGTCTTACGGTGTCAGGTAAGTTTAAACAGTTCAGTTCACTTTTTCTTGCGTCGAGTTGAATTGATGGAGAGAGAGAGAGAGAGAGAGTTAATTGAGTTGATATTTAAGTTGGCAGCTTTAGCTGTTCTTGCTTCCGAAGTCTTCAGAGTCACTTTGTGTGACCCCCACACAGACACAGATGGACAGAGCCCCTTCTAGGGAATGGTCTACTAACCCACGGCACGGGTTCACGGCCATCAGACCCCCACAGGCAAGCTCTTACCCGCACTGGTAATCACGGGTCAGAATTAATCGGTCCGTCACCTCCACCCTCGTGGTGGTCTTAAACTCCACCAGTGGCTTCTCAGGTAGCTTCCACAGTGTCTCCTCTGCCGTTATCAGACCGAAGTCCATCCAAAATTCCAGCATCCGTTAGCTCAACCGCTCTGAGCTGTTACCATGGTGATTTCCCAGCCCGTGTCTCAGCTTGCGCCATCATGAACCCGCTCTTTTAATTGCCTCCTTGTTCGTTAGACTGCTGAACTTTCTAGCAGTTTCTCACCTGCATGACACTACAGAGAGGGAAGGGAGGATCTACTTGATAGACAGCTGCTGTTCAGCATGCTGAGATAAGTAGGTCAGCTGGTAGACACACAGACACATGGTTTTGGACACTGGATGAGCTTTGCTGTGCCCACAGAAAGGTGGGTTTTTGGAGGATCGATCAGTGGCTCTCGCAGTGTGGAAAAGGTGTGACCGGTGGGGAGTTATTAGTGTGTCCAACCCCCGCCTGGGTTGATAACTCCCCCCACAGAAAATGGTCCCCTTTGTTGTGGTCACATTCGGTGACTTCTAAAGGATTTCGGAGGACAACGGGAAGAATTGACGGCATTGGCTTAGTCAGGCAACCACAACACCTCTCTCTCTCTCCATCACTACTCAACTCAATGTCACGAACTGAACTGAACTTTACCCAATACCGTAAAACCGCATCCATTTACCCCTAGGCTTGAAGAAGATTGTTTTTTTATAGTTCCACACTTATAATCATTGCTAACCTGTTTGATTCATCTGACTTTCTATTACTGTATTGCATAGTTACTAATAAATAGCATTAATTAATAGCAATACCAGACTCCAAGGTGTTTTCCATTTCTGCTGGTTCTTTAACCCGTCACGGGGTACGTGACACCCAATACTGCTCGTGATACTGCAAGTGCGGTCTGACCAGTGCCTTATCCAGCCTCGGCGTCACATCCTGGCTCCGACAGACACAGAAGAGCACAGCACAGGAGCTGGCCGTTCGGCCCACTATGCTGTGCTGAGCCAGCTGAAAAGGCAAATCAAGAACACCCAAACGCCGATCCCTCCTACCTACGCCAATCCCTCCATCTTCCTCACATCCATGTGCCTGTCCAGACGTCTCTTAAAAGCCTCTATTGTATTTGCCTCTATCGCCATTCCAGGCATCCATCACTCTCTGAGTAAAAAACTTACCCCTCACATCCCCCTTGAACCTGCCCCCTCTCACCTTCATTGCATGCCCTCTGGTACTAGATTAGATTATGAGGACACACAGTCCCCTTTTATTGTCATTTAGTAATGCATGCATTAAGAAATGATGTAATGTTCCTCCAGAATGATATCACAAAACACAAGACAAACCAAGACTGAAAAACTAACAAAAACCGCATAATTATAACATATAGTTACAACAGTGCAAAGCAATACCATAATTTGATAAAGAGCAGACCACGGGCACGGTAAAAGTCTCAAGCTTCTTGAAAGTCCCATCATCTCGCGCAGACGGTGAACCTCCAGCGCCGCAAACTTGCCGGTGCAGCACCCTGGAAGCACCCGACCACAGTCCGGCTCTGAGTCCGTCCAAAAATTCCAAGCCTCCGACCAGCCCTCTGACACCGAGCACCAAGCACCATCTCTGCCAAGCGCTTCGACCCCGGCCCCAGCAACAGGCAACAGGCAAAGCCGAGGATTTAGGGCCTTCCCCTCCGGAGATTCTCGATCGCACAGTAGCAGCGGCAGCGAAGCGGGCATTTCAGAAGTTTCTCCAGATGTTCCTCCGTGCTCTCACGCCCGTCTCCATCAAATCAGGATTGTGCACGGCATCCTACTTCACAAATACAATATCATTCGGAACGGCCGCGCACGCTGCGTTGTGCCGCCATCTTCTCCTCCCTCCTCCCAGGAAATATTGGACATTTCAACCCTGGGAAACTCTCTGTCCCTTCTATCTAGGCCTCTCATAATCTTGTAAACCTCTATCATGTCTCCCCTCGGCCTCCGAAGCTCCAGAGGAGACAGCCCAAGTTTACCCAGCCTCTCGTGACAGCACACGCCCTCCAAACCAGGCAGCGTCCTCGTGAGCCTCTTCTGCCCCCTCTCCAAAACCTCAACATCCTCCTTATAGTGAGGTGACCAGAACTGTATGCAATACTCCAGATGTGACCGAACCAGAGTTTTATAAACTTGCAGTATAATTCGCAAACTTCTGAACTCAATGCCTCAACTAATAAAGGCAAGCATTTCATAATCCTTCTTAACCACCTTATCAACCTGTGTAGCCACATTCAAGGAGATACGAACTTGGATCCCAAGCTCTCTCTGCTCAGCAACAGTGTTAAAGACCTTGCCCCGAACTGCCTCCTTCCATTTGCCCTACAAAGGTGCGACACCTCGCATTTATCTGGGTTAAATTGCATCTGCCGTTCACCTGCCCAAATCTGCAACTGATCTATATCATGCTGCATTCTTTGCCAGTCGTCTACACTCTCCACAGCTCCACCAATCTCTGTATCACCCGGGAACTTACTAACCCACCCATCCACATTTTCATCCAGGTCATTTATATACGTTACAAACAGCAGTGGTCTCAGCACAGATCCCTGAGGAACTGCACTGATTACAGACCTCCAGCTCAAAAAAAAATCCCTTCAACCATGACCCCTTGTCTTCTATACGCATTAGCGTTAGGGTTAGTATTTTCGAAAGGAATGTGAACATTGCATTTGCCTTCCTTACCACTGACTCAACCTGCTGGTTAAACTCTAGGGAATCTTTAAAGACACAAAGTTTGACTGCAATATTGGAGAGAAGTTTGGATGGGTGCTTTAAGGTTGATGTACCTGGGGGTGGTAATGGGGACGAGCTCCCACTACCTATTAAACACTCCCAATGGCGTGCACCTCAAATAGCCCCTGACAACCAAGTCCAGCTCCTGGCCTTCATGCGTGGCTTAGCTACTGAGCCCAGCGGAACTGTTTCTACCGACAGGATGTTGCAAGGGCGTGGCTGGGGACGAGGCGCTGAGGCAGAGCCGTGAGGTGTTAGCACCGCCGCGAGCGGGGAACCGGTATCCAGGAGAGTCTTTACACAGAGACAAGGGTCACGTGGAGCATCCAGGAAACGGCGCGGAAGTTCGCACTGACAGTTCTCGGGAACCAAGAAACGAGGTTCGCTCACACTAGGGTCGACCAACAAACTGGCAGCTCCTCGTTGTGACCGCAGGGCCTTTACCCTGCATTTTCTGATGGGAAGCAGGTGGGCGTAGTTAGCGGAACCTGGGAATGGTTGGAAATTCAACGAGGGGATTGAGGCCCAATTCCTGAGGTAACTAGCAAGGTGGGGGATTGCCACATGACACAGGAGAAAGGGAAAAGGTAGGTTACTGGCTCCTTAAAACCAGTCTCTCTGGGCAGATGGGGCTCATCAGGCCGCGGCTGGCAGCTCGTCTAGGAGAAGGAAAACTCTGATCTCAAACCTCTGCTGCCTTGCGGCTGTACCCGCTCACGGGGAAGGCTCCGGGAGTGAACCCCCGAGGGAAAAATCCGGAGCTGGAATCCCTGAGGCCGTCCGACGTTGAGCTCAACGCTGACTGGCAACTCCTGAGACGTCGCTGGTGACAAACTGTATCGGGTCTCTGCCGTCCCTCTGGGTTCATCGGCTGCGTGGAGACGGCGGACGTGGAGAGGATGTTTCCTCTGGTGGGGGGGTATCCAGAACTAGAGGCCACAGCCTCAACATTGAGGGGCGACCTGTTAGAACAGAGGTAAGAATGAATTTCTTTTCGCCAGAGAGTAGTGAACCTGTGGAACGCCCTGCCACAGACTGGGGTGGAGGCCGAGTCCGTGGGTATATTTAGGGCGGAAGTTGACCGTTTCCTGATCGGGTCGGGGCATCAAGAGATATGAAGAGAAGGCAGGTGTGTAGGGTTCAGTGGGATCTGGGATCAGCCATGGTGGAATGGGCAGAGCAGACTCAATGGGCTGAATGACCTAATTCTGCTCCTGTGTCTTATGGTCTTATTGTTCTGTGATAGCATCACTGGTTTGGTTGGAATGAATGCCCAGCATATGCAACATTTACTTTACTGTGGATGTTGTGCTGAACTTGGAAAGATGTTGATGAGGCCGAATTGAATTGACTTTATTTCTTACGTCCTTCACATACACGAGGAGTAAAAGTCTTTGCGTTACGTCTCCGTCTAAATGTGCGATGTGCAATCATAGTAATTTATAATAAATAATATGTACAACAATATAACACAGAAATACAATTGTATCAGCATGAATTCATCAGTCTGATGGCCTGGTGGAAGAAGCTGTCCCGGAGCCTGTTGGTCCTGGCTTTTATGCTGCGGCACCGTTTCCTGGACGGTAGCAGCTGGAACAGTTTGTGGTTGGGGTGACTCGGGTCCCCAATGATCCTTTTTACACACCTGTCTCTGTAAAAGTCCTGAATAGTGGGAAGTTCACAACTACAGATGGGCTGTCCGCACCACTCTCTGCAGAGTCCTGCGACTGAGGGAGGTACAGTTCCCATACCAGGCAGTGATGCAGCCAGTCAGGATGCTCTCAGTCGTGCCCCTGTAGAAAGTCCTCAGGATTTGGGGGCCCATACCAAACTTCTTCAACCGTCTGAGGTGAAAGAGGTGCTGTTGTGCCTTTTCGACCACACAGCCGGTATGTACAGACCACGTGAGGTCCTCGGTGATGTCTATGCTGAGGAACTTCAAGCTGTTCACCCTCTCAACCCCAGATCCACTGATGTCTATAGGGGTTAGCCTGTCTGCGTTCCTTGGAGTATTGTGTGTGCAGTTTTGGTCACCTACCTGCAGGAAAGGTGTAAGTAAGTTTGAACGAGCGCAGAGAAAATTTACAAGGATGTTGCTGGGACTGGAGGACCAGAGCTGTAGGGAAAGGTTGACCAGGTTAGGAGTTTATTTACAAGAATGTAGAAGACTGAGAGGTGATTTGATGGAGGTATACAAAATTATGAGGGGTATAGATAGGGAGAATGCAAGCAGGTTTTTTCCACTGAAGTTGGGTGGGATGACAACCAGAGGTCATGGGTTAAAGGTGAAAAGTGAACTGTTGAAGGGGAACATGGAGGGGCACGTCTTCACTCAGAGGATGGTGAGAGTGCTGCCCTCTCAAGTGGTGGACGTGAGCT